>NW_024609752.1:0-285000 GCF_018296145.1 Oncorhynchus tshawytscha
GAATATATATATACACACTATACTACACATGAATATATACACTATACTACATATGAATATATACACTATATTACACATTAATATACACTATATGACACATGAATATATACACTATACTACACATTAATATATACACTATACTACCATACCCATCACTGAGGTAGAATATACTACACATTAATATATACACTATACTACACATGAATATATACACTATACTACACATGAATATATACACACTATACTACATATGAATATATACACTATACTACACATGAATATATATACACTATACTACACATGAATATATACACTATACTACATATGAATATATACACTATATTACACATTAATATACACTATATGACACATGAATATATACACTATACTACACATTAATATATACACTATACTACCATACCCATCACTGAGGTAGAATATACTACACATGAATATATACACTATACTACACATGAATATATACACTATACTACACATGAATATATACACACTATACTACACATGAATATATACACACTATACTACACATGAATATATACACTATACTACACATGAATATATACACACTATACTACACATGAATATATACACTATACTACACATGAATATATACACACTATACTACACATGAATATATACACTATACTACATATGAATATATACACTATATTACACATTAATATACACTATATACACATGAATATATACACTATACTACACATTAATATATACACTATACTACCATACCCATCACTGATAGAATATACTACACATGAATATATACACTATACTACACATGAATATATACACACTATACTACACATGAATATATACACACTATACTACATATGAATATATACACTATACTACATATGAATATATACACTATATTACACAATATACACTATACGACACATGAATATATACACTATACTACACCATATACACTATACTACACATTAATATATACACTATACTACACATTAATATATACACTGTACTACACATTAATATATACACTATACTACACATTAATATATACACTATACTACACATTAATATATACACTATACTACACATTAATATATACACTATACTACCATAACCATCACTGAGGTAGAATATACTACACATTAATATATACACTGTACTACACATGAATATATACACACTATACTTCACATGAATATATACACTATACTACATATGAATATATACACTATACTACCATACCCATCACTGAGGTAGAATATACTACACATTAATACATACACTATACTACCATACCCATTACTGAGGTAGAATATACTACACATTAATACATACACTATACTACACATGAATATATACACTATACTACCATACCCATCACTGAGGTAGAATATACTACACATTAATACATACACTATACTACCATACCCATCACTGGAGGAGGACTGGACCCATCACTGAGGTACCGTAGCTAGCCAACACTTGTTCTACACCTTGGGCCAGTTCTCTCGACCCAGACATAGTTACAGTACAACGTGCTGTACAGGAATGAGATTCAACAACAGCCAAGTAAAAACAAAGGAAACAGATAATGTAATAATGGGAAGGACACAGCTAATGTAATAATGGAGAAGGACACAGCTAATGTAATAATGGGGAAGGACACAGCTAATGTAATAATGGAGGAGGACACAGCTAATGTAATAATGGGAAGGACACAGCTAATGTAATAATGGGTAAGGACACAGCTAATGTAATAATGGAGAAGGACAGCTAATGTAATAATGGAGAAGGACAGCTAATGTAATAATGGGTAAGACACAGCTAATGTAATTATGGAGAAGGACACAGCTAATGTAATAATGGAGAAGGACACAGCTAATGTAATAATGGAGGAGGACACAGCTAATGTAATAATGGAGGAGGACACAGCTAATGTAATAATGGAGGAGGACACAGCTAATGTAATAATGGGAAGGACACTAGATAATGTAATAATGGAGGAGGACACAGCTAATGTAATAATGGGTTAAGACACAGCTAATGGAATAATGGGTTAAGACACAGCTAATGTAATAAAGGGTTAAGACACAGCTAATGTAATAATGGGTTAAGACACAGCTAATGTAATAATGGGTTAAGACACAGCTAATGTAATAATGGGTTAAGACACAGCTAATGTAATAATGGAGAAGGACACAGCTAATGTAATAATGGAGAAAGACACAGCTAATGTAATAATGGAGAAGGACACAGCTAATGTAATAATGGGTTAAGACACAGCTAATGTAATAATGGGTAAGGACACAGCTAATGTAATAATGGGTTAAGACACAGCTAATGGAATAATGGGTTAAGACACAGCTAATGTAATAATGGAGGACACAGCTAATATAATAATGGGGAAGGACACAGCTAATGTAATAATGGAGAAGGACACTAGCTAATGTAATAATGGAGAAGGACACAGCTAATGTAATAATGGAGGAGGACACAGATAATGTAATAATGGAGGACACAGCTAATGTAATAATGGGTTAAGACACAGCTAATGTAATAATGGGTTAAGACACAGCTAATGTAATAATGGAGGAGGACACAGCTAATGTAATAATGGGTTAAGACACAGATAATGTAATAATGGAGGAGGACACAGATAATGTAATAATGGAGAAGGACACAGCTAATGTAATAATGGGGAAGGACACTAGATAATGTAATAATGGAGGAGGACACAGCTAATGTAATAATGGAGAAGGACACAGCTAATGTAATAATGGAGAAGGACACAGCTAATGTAATAATGGGTTAAGACACAGCTAATGTAATAATGGGTTAAGACACAGCTAATGTAATAATGGAGGAGGACACAGCTAATGTAATAATGGGAAGGACACAGCTAATGTAATAATGGGAAGGACACAGGTAATGTAATAATGGGTTAAGACACGGCTAATGAATAATGGGTTAAGACACAGCTAATGTAATAATGGAGAAGGGCACAGCTAATGTAATAATGGGAAGGACACAGGTAATGTAATAATGGGTTAAGACACGGCTAATGTAATAATGGAGGACACAGCTAATGTAATAATGGGAGGACACTAGATAATGAAATACTGGGGAAGGACCAGGCGAATGTAATAATGGAGAAGGACACTAGATAATGTAATAATGGAGGAGGACACAGCTAATGTAATAATGGAGGAGGACACAGCTAATGTAATAATGGAGAAGGACACAGCTAATGTAATAATGGGTTAAGACACGGCTAATGTAATAATGGAGGAGGACACAGCTAATGTAATAATGGGAGGACACTAGATAATGTAATAATGGGAGGACACTAGATAATGTAATACTGGGGAAGGACCAGGCGAATGTAATAATGGGGAAGGACACTAGATAATGTAATAATGGAGGAGGACACAGCTAATGTAATAATGGAGGACACAGCTAATGTAATAATGGAGGAGGACACAGCTAATGTAATAATGGGTTAGGACACAGCTAATGTAATAATGGAGAAGGACACAGCTAATGTAATAATGGAGGACACAGCTAATGTAATAATGGAGGAGGACACAGCTAATGTAATAATGGAGAAGGACACAGCTAATGTAATAATGGGTTAAGACACAGCTAATGTAATAATGGAGAAGGACACAGCTAATGTAATAATGGAGAAGGACACAGCTAATGTAATAATGGGAAGGACACAGCTAATGTAATAATGGGTAAGGACACAGCTAATGTAATAATGGAGCAGGACACAGCTAATGTAATAATGGGTAAGGACACAGCTAATGTAATAATGGAGAAGGACACAGCTAATGTAATAATGGAGAAGGACACAGCTAATGTAATAATGGGTTAAGACACAGCTAATGTAATAATGGTAAGGACACAGCTAATGTAATAATGGGTTAAGACACAGCTAATGTAATATGGGTTAAGACACAGCTAATGTAATAATGGGTTAAGACACAGCTAATGTAATAATGGAGAAGGACACAGCTAATGTAATAATGGGTTAAGACACAGCTAATGTAATAATGGGGGAGGACACAGCTAATGTAATAATGGGTGAGGACACAGCTAATGTAATAATGGAGGACACAGGTAATGTAATAATGGGTTAAGACACAGCTAATGTAATAATGGAGGAGGACACAGCTAATGTAATAATGGGTTAAGACACAGCTAATGTAATAATGGAGAAGGACACAGCTAATGTAATAATGGGAAGGACACAGCTAATGTAATAATGGGTTAAGACACAGCTAATGTAATAATGGGGAAGGACACAGCTAATGTAATAATGGGTTAAGACACAGCTAATGTAATAATGGGTTAAGACACAGCTAATGTAATAATGGGTTAAGACACAGCTAATGTAATAATGGAGAAGGACACAGCTAATGTAATAATGGGAAGGACACAGCTGGAGGAGGAGGAAGAGGAGGGAGAGGAGGAGGAGCCATCAACCTCCAGCCCTCACGCCTATGAGTTCGAATGTAATAATGGGAAGGACACAGGTAATGTAATAATGGGTTAAGACACGGCTAATGTAATAATGGGTTAAGACACAGCTAATGTAATAATGGAGAAGGACACAGCTAATGTAATAATGGGAAGGACACAGGTAATGTAATAATGGGTTAAGACACGGCTAATGTAATAATGGAGGAGGACACAGCTAATGTAATAATGGGAGGACACTAGATAATGTAATACTGGGGAAGGACCAGGTGAATGTAATAATGGAGAAGGACACTAGATAATGTAATAATGGAGGAGGACACAGCTAATGTAATAATGGAGAAGAACACAGCTAATGTAATAATGGTAAGGACACAGCTAATGTAATAATGGGTTAAGACACGGCTAATGTAATAATGGAGGAGGACACAGCTAATGTAATAATGTGAGGACACTAGATAATGTAATAATGGGAGGACACTAGATAATGTAATACTGGGGAAGGACCAGGCGAATGTAATAATGGGGAAGGACACTAGATAATGTAATAACGGGGAAGGACACTAGATAATGTAATAATGGGGAAGGACACTAGATAATGTAATAACGGGGAAGGACACTAGATAATGTAATAACGGGGAAGGACACTAGATAATGTAATAACAGGGGAAGGACACTAGATAATGTACTAATGGGGAAGGACACTAGATAATGTAATAATGGGAGGACACTAGATAATGTAATACTGGGGAAAGACCAGGCAATGTAATAATAATGGGGAAGGACACTAGATAATGTAATAATGGGGAAGGACACTAGATAATGTAATTAGGGGGCACAAAGCGGTGTCTAGATGGTCACAAGCTGTCTTCCTGTCCTCCTGTCTTCCGTCAGGTTGAGGGGACTGAGGACGAAGACCAGCAGGCTGCAGAGCCAGACAGGACCAAAGCAGCAGAATCAGAGACAGCAGAAACATCAACAACATCCACGTCAACCCCAGGCCCAGCAGAGAACCACTGTGGAGGAGGAGGAAGAGGAGGAGAGGAGGAGGCAATAACCATCAACCTCCAGCCCTCGAACGCCTATGAGTTCAACCAGTCCCTGAACGCAGCGCGGGCCCAGTCCAACCTCCCAGCCTGTGCTGAGCTGCTGAGCCGTGTTCCCCCTGAGACTCTGCCCGTCTACCTCAGTAATCAGCTGGATGGACACACGGTCAGCTTCATTTTGCAGACCCTGGACACACAGCTCCTACAGAAGGACCCGAACCTCGTCTACCAGCACCTCAACCATCTACACACTGCTGACAGGTTCTCGGTATGATCTTTTTATTTAGCTAGACAGTCTGTTGTCAGGTTGTAGTGCTGACCACTGTGTGTTGTAGTGCTGACCACTGTGTGTCTCTACTGCTGTCAGGTTGTAGTACTGACGCTGCTGTTTTGACCACTGTGTTGTTGTATTGTTTATTGATACCGATCAGGGAAACAGCTGTTTTAAAGGCCACTGTGTATCAACAGGTAGTCGTGATGCCGTGTTAACCTTATATGCATATCCTAGCTTCTGGGCCTGAGTAGCAGGCAGTTTAATCTGAGCACGCGTTTCATCCAAATGTCCTAATGCTGCCCCCTAGTGAAGTTAACAGGTAGTCGTGATGCCGTGTTCACCCCTCGCCTCTGCGTGTTCACCCCTCGCCTCTGCGTGTTCACCCCTCGCCTCTGCGTGTTCACCCCTCGCCTCTGCGTGTTCACCCCTCGCCTCTGCGTGTTCACCCCTCGCCTCTGCGTGTTCACCCCTCGCCTCTGCGTGTTCACCCCTCGCCTCTGCGTGTTCACCCCCTCGCCTCTGCGTGTTCACCCCTCGCCTCTGCGTGTTCACCCCTCGCCTCTGCGTGTTCACCCCTCGCCTCTGCGTGTTCACCCCTCGCCTCTGCGTGTTCACCCCTCGCCTCTGCGTGTTAACTCCCTCGCCTCTGCGTGTTAACCCCTCGCCTCTGCGTGTTAACCCCTCGCCTCTGCGTGTTAACCCCTCGCCTCTGCGTGTAACCCCTCGCCTCTGCGTGTTAACCCCTCGCCTCTGACGTGTTAACCCCTCGCCTCTGCGTGTTAACCCCTCGCCTCTGCGTGTTAACCCCCCCTCGCCTCTGCGTGTTAACCCCTCGCCTCTGCGTGTTAACCCCTCGTCTCTGCGTGTTAACCCCTCGCCTCTGCGTGTTAACCCCTCGCCTCTGCGCGTTAACCCCTCGCCTCTGCGTGTTAACCCCTCGCCTCTGCGTGTTCACCCCTCGCCTCTGCGTGTTCACCCCTCGCCTCTGCGTGTTCACCCCTCGCCTCTGCGTGTTCACCCCTCGCCTCTGCGTGTTCACCCCTCGCCTCTGCGTGTTCACCCCTCGCCTCTGCGTGTTCACCCCTCGCCTCTGCGTGTTCACCCCCTCGCCTCTGCGTGTTCACCCCCTCGCCTCTGCGTGTTCACCCCTCGCCTCTGCGTGTTCACCCCTCGCCTCTGCGTGTTCACCCCCCTCGCCTCTGCGTGTTCACCCCTCGCCTCTGCGTGTTCACCCCTCGCCTCTGCGTGTTAACCCCCTCGCCTCTGCGTGTTACCCGCCTCTCGCCTCTGCCTCTGTGTTAACCCCTCGTCTCTGCGTGTTAACCCCTCGTCTCTGCGTGTTAACCCCTCGTCTCTGCGTGTTAACCCCTCTCTGCGTCTCTGCGTGTTAACCCCTCGCCTCTGCGTGTTAACCCCTCGTCTCTGCGTGTTAACCCCTCGTCTCTGCGTGTTAACCCCTCGTCTCTGCGTGTTAACCCCTCGTCTCTGCGTGTTAACCCCTCGTCTCTGCGTGTTAACCCCTCGTCTCTGCGTGTTAACCCCTCGTCTCTGCGTGTTAACCTCTCGTCTCTGCGTGTTAACCTCTCGTCTCTGCGTGTTAACCCCTCGTCTCTGCGTGTTAACCCCTCGTCTCTGCGTGTTAACCTCTCGTCTCTGCGTGTTAACCTCTCGTCTCTGCGTGTTAACCTCTCTGTGTGTTAACCTCTCGTCTCTGTGTGTTACCAGGTCGTCATGATGCTGCTAAAGAGTGAACATGATCAGATGACGCGACTGTTTGACCGTCTGTCTGCTGTAGACAGTGATGCCTTCAGTAAGAACGATGTGCAGAACCTGGCCAACAAGTACAACTGACCTCTAACCTCTGACCCTGTCTGGCCTGCTGGAGCGCATCCCAAATAGGTCCCTATTACCGAGTGCACTATGGGAGGGAATAAGGCACCATTTGGAAACAGCCGACTTTAAACACGAGTCCAGACTGCAAATCACTTTGCGTCCGAAATAACTACTCAATATTATTTTTGTAGGTCAAGTCACAATTTACCCACGATACAGCACGGTTTTGATGTTCTCCAATGCGACCCTTCACTCTGTCCTGCGTGAAGCTCCCAACATGCCGTACTGGATCTATGCAACGCTGCACAAACCGACTCAGAAGAACGTGCTCAGAGCATTACGGACCCAAACCGACTCAGAAGATGCTGAACGTGCTCAGAGCATTACGGACCCAAACCGACTCAGAAGATGCTGAACGTGCTCAGAGCATTACGGACCCAAACCGACTCAGAAGATGCTGAACGTGCTCAGAGCATTACGGACCCAAACCGACGCAGAAGAACGTGCTCAGAGCATTACGGACCCAAACCGACTCAGAAGAACGTGCTCAGAGCATTACGGACCCAAACCGACTCAGAAGAACGTGCTCAGAGCATTACGGACCCAAACCGACTCAGAAGAACGTGCTCAGAGCATTACGGACCCAAACCGACTCAGAAGAACGTGCTCAGAGATTACGGACCCAAACCGACTCAGAAGAACGTGCTCAGAGCATTACGGACCCAAACCGACTCAGAAGATGCTGAACGTGCTCAGAGCATTACGGACCCAAACCGACTCAGAAGAACGTGCTCAGAGCATTACGGACCCAAACCGACTCAGAAGATGCTGAACGTGCTCAGAGCATTACGGACCCAAACCGACTCAGAAGATGCTGAACGTGCTCAGAGCATTACGGACCCAAACCGACTCAGAAGATGCTGAACGTGCTCAGAGCATTACGGACCCAAACCGACTCAGAAGATGCTGAACGTGCTCAGAGCATTACGGACCCAAACCGACCCGTTTATTTCTCTCTATGTAATATATCACATCTCTACCGACCGCTACTAGGTATTTCTCTCTCTCCAAAGACCTTTTTCACCCTGATCTGTTTTAGCGTTAGTTGACCGACAGTAAATGTTGAAATGTTGTGAACTATTTAGCTTTTAAAAAACATTAATGCATAGGTCCAATGTTCCAAGATATCTGTCAGCATTTCCCTGCTGGGTCCGTGTTCTGCGGGCCAGGTCCATTCTCCAGCCTGCAGAACCTTTTCAAATCAGATAACAACCATAACAATGAATGACTACTTTCCCAGGCTGCTTTGACTGGCCAATAGGATGGTTGATTTGTTTCCCGGGTTTGAAATTTTAAAAAAATGTGGAAGGGACAATGAATTCCAAGCTTGGAAGACATAACGACTTGAATTGACCGGGCTAGCGTTAGCCCCAGAGGCTATTGTTGTTGTACAGCTTTATCATGCTGATATTAAACTAGATTAATGCATGATTCATAAATCACAATATTAGCCAAGCGTATAAACGATCCAAACAGCACTATTTCCTCTGGGGTTCAAGGAGTATATTTCCTCTGGGGTTCAAGGAGTATATTTCCTCTGGGGTTCAAGGAGTATATTTCCTCTGGGGTTCAAGCAGTATATTTCCTCTGGGGTTCAAGCAGTATATTTCCTCTGGGGTTCAAGGAGTATATTTCCTCTGGGGTTCAAGCAGTATATTTCCTCTGGGGTTCAAGCAGTATATTTCCTCTGGGGTTCAAGCAGTATATTTCCTCTGGGGTTCAAGCAGTATATTTCCTCTGGGGTTCAAGGAGTATATTTCCTCTGGGGTTCAAGGAGTATATTTCCTCTGGGGTTCAAGGAGTATATTTCCTCTGGGGTTCAAGCAGTATATTTCCTCTGGGGTTCAAGGAGTATATTTCCTCTGGGGTTCAAGGAGTATATTTCCTCTGGGGTTCAAGGAGTATATTTCCTCTGGGGTTCAAGGAGTATATTTCCTCTGGGGTTCAAGGAGTATATTTCCTCTGGGGTTCAAGGAGTATATTTCCTCTGGGGTTCAAGGAGAATATTTCCTCTGGGGTTCAAGCAGTATTTTTCCTCTGGGGTTCAAGGAGTATTTGACCATCCATTCTCTGTCTAGAAACACAATGCTAGTTTTGGGCCAGTCGTCTCAGTTCTGTGTATAACCCCCATTTGTCTGAAAACAATGATGAAGCAACTACCAATGTGCTCAATACTAACGGGGAATTATACAGGACTGCAAGTCAAGGTAAATGCAATACTAACGGGGAATTATACAGGAAGTCAAGGTAAATGCAATACTAACGGGGAATTATACAGGAAGTCAAGGTAAATGCAATACTAACGGGGAATTATACAGGAAGTCAAGGTAAATGCAATACTAACGGGGAATTATACAGGAAGTCAAGGTAAATGCAATACTAACGGGGAATTATACAGGAAGTCCAGGTAAATGCAATAGTAATGGGGAATTATACAGGAAGTCCAGGTAAATGCGATATTAATGGGGAATTATACAGGAAGTCCAGGTAAATGCAATAGTAATGGGGAATTATACAGGAAGTCCAGGTAAATGCAATAGTAATGGGGAATTATACAGGAAGTCAAGGTAAATGCAATACTAACGGGGAATTATACAGGAAGTCAAGGTAAATGCAATACTAACGGGGAATTATACAGGAAGTCAAGGTAAATGCAATACTAACGGGGAATTATACAGGAAGTCAAGGTAAATGCAATACTAACGGGGAATTATACAGGAAGTCAAGGTAAATGCAATACTAACGGGGAATTATACAGGAAGTCCAGGTAAATGCAAAGTAAGTGTGTAAAAACATTTATCTTTTGAAGAAATGACCAGAAGTTATGAAAATGCCCCAGCATCAGCCAGCCAGCCAGCCAGTCAGCCAGTCAGTCAGCTAGCTAGCGGAGCACCCTTCCATCTGCAGTAGTCAGCAGCCTAATGCAAAATGCCCCAGCATCAGTCAGCCAGCCAGCCAGTCAGCCAGCCAGTCAGCCAGCTAGCTAGCGGAGCACCCTTCCATCTGCAGTAGTCAGCAGTCTAATGCAAAATGCCCCAGCCAGCCAGTCAGTCAGTCAGCCAGCCAGTCAGTCAGTCAGTCAGCCAGCAGAGCACCCTTCCATCCAGCAGTCTAATGGATCTACACTGTTCTGTCGTGAACCCATTTCAGATGTTCTGTTGTGAACCCATTTCAGATGTTCTGTTGTGAACCCATTTCAGATGTTCTGTTGTGAACCCATTTCAGATGTTCTGTTGTGAACCCATTTCAGATGTTCTGTTGTGAACCCATTTCAGATGTTCTGTTGTGAACCCATTTCAGATGTTCTGTTCGTTGCAGAAGACAATAGTACATTTAAAATGACTTGTCAAAATGTTAGTGTGTTCTTTCTTTCTGTGTCAACCTCAGTGATCTGAATGTACCAGTCGCTTGGTTTAAGCATTCTATAGCAATATAGCTGCACGGTCAGCGGGCTAGCGGCTCAGGGAGGGAGTCGCTTGGTTTAAGGGAGTCGCTTGGTTTAAGGGAGTCGCTTGGTTTAAGCATTCTATAGTAATATAGCTGCATGGTCAGCGGGCTAGCGGCTCAGTGAGGGAGTCGCTTGGTTTAACGATTCTATAGTAATATAGCTGCATGGTCAGCGGGCTAGCGGCTCAGGGAGGGAGTCGCTTGGTTTAACGATTCTATAGTAATATAGCTGCATGGTCAGCGGGCTAGCGGCTCAGTGAGGGAGTCGCTTGGTTTAAGCATTCTATAGTAATATAGCTGCACGGTCAGCGGGCTAGCGGCTCAGTGAGGGAGTCGCTTGGTTTAAGGGAGTCGCTTGGTTTAAGGGAGTCGCTTGGTTTAACCATTCTATAGCAATATAGCTGCACGGTCAGCGGGCTAGCGGCTCAGTGAGGGAGTCGCTTGGTTTAACCATTCTATAGCAAAATAAAAAATATGTAAAAATGTGTTTTAAGTCAAAAATGTAAATGGTTCTTTAACAATAAAACTGGGATAAATAGTTTATACATGCTTATTTCTCTGATACTATACAAATCACAATGATTGTGAATATATTAATGTTATGAAAAACTGAATAAAAGTGAAGACCAATTGTCCTCTTGATTCTTATTGTTACTAAAAACTGATATCTGCCTCAGAATGCTGTTCGTTGACTACAGCTCAGCGTTCAACACCATCGTGCCCACGAAGCTCATCACAAAGCTAAGGATCCTGGGACTAAACACCTCCCTCTGCAACTGGATCCTGGACTTCCTGACGGGCCGCCCCCAGGTGGTGAGGGTAGGTAACAACACGTCTGCCACGCTGATCCTCAACACTGGGGCTCCTCAGGGGTGTGTGCTAGTCCCCTCCTGTACTCACTGTTCACCCACGACTGCAAAACCGTCATTAAGTTTGCTGACGACACAACAGTGGTAGGCCTGATTCTCGACAACGATGAGACAGCCTATAGGGAGGAGGTCAGAGACCTGGTGGTAGGCCTGATCCCCGACAACGATGAGACAGGCCTGATCCCCGACAACAATGAGACAGCCTATAGGGGACCTGGCAGTGTGGGCCAGGTCAGAGACCTGGCAGTGTGGTGCCAGGACAACAACCTCTCCCTCAATGTGATCAAGACAAAGGAGCTGATCGTGGACTACAGGAAAAAGAGGGCCGAACAGGCCCCCATTCACATCGACGGGGATGTAGTGGAGCGGGTCAAGAGTTAAGTTCCTTGGTGTCCACATCACCAACGGACTATCATGGTCCAAACACACCAAGACAGTTGTGAAGAGGGCACAACAAAAACTATTCCCCATCAGGAGACTAAAAAGACTTGGCATGGGTCCTCAGATCCTCAAAAAGGTTCTACAGCTGCACCACCGAGAGCATCCTGACCGGTTGCATCACCGCTTAGTATGGCAACTGCTCTGCATCTGACCGCCAGGCGCTACAGAGGGTAGTGCGTACGGCCCAGTACATCACTGGGGCCAAGCTTCCTGCCATCCAGGACCTATATACCAGGCGGTGTCAGAGACAAACCGATAAAATTGTCAAGAGACTCCAATCACCCAAGTCATAGACCATTCTCTCTGCTACCACATGGTAAGCGGTACCGGAGCGCCAAGTCTAGCACCGTCATAGGATGCCACCTTTCCAACAAGACAGTTTGTAAAATTCCTACCCTGCTAGAGCTTCCCCGGTCAACTTTGAGTGCTGTTATTGTGAAGTGGAAACATCTAGAAGCAACAACATAGGCCACACAAGCTCACAGAACTGGACCGCTGAGTGCTGAAGCGCGTCTGTCCTCGGTTGCAACACTCACTCCCGAGTTCCAAACTGCCTCTGGAAGCAACGTCAGCACAAGAACTGTTGGTCGGGAGTTTCATGAAATGGGTTTCCATGGCCGAGCAGCCGCACACAAGCCTAAGATCACCATGCATAATGCCAAGCCTCGGCTGGAGTGGTGTAAAGCTCACCGTCATTGGACTCTGGAGTGATGAATCACGCTTCACCATCTGGCAGTCCGACGGACGAATCTGGGTTTGGCAGATGCCAGGAAAACACTACTTGCCCCAATGCATAGTGCCAACTGTAAAGTTTGGTGGAGGAGGAATAATTGTCTGGGGCTGTTTTTCATGGTTCGGGCCCTTTAGTTCCAGTGAAGGGAAATCTTAATGTTACAGCATACAATGACATTCTAGACGATTCTGTGCTTCCAACTTTGTGGCAACAGTTTGGGGAAGGCCCTTTCCTGTTTCAGCATGACAATGCCCCCATGAACAAAGCCAGGTCCATACAGAAATGTTTTGTCGTGATCGGTGTTGAAGAACTTGACTGGCCTGCACAGAGCCCTGACCTCAAATCCATCGAACACCTTTGGAATGAATTGGAAAGTCGACTGCGAGCCAGGCCTAATCACCCAATATCAGTGTCCCCACAGCAATGTTCCAACATCTAGTGGAAAGCCTTCCCAGAAGAGTGGAGGCTGTTATAGCAGCAATGTTCCAACATCTAGTGGAAAGCCTTCCCAGAAGAGTGGAGGCTGTTATAGCAGCAATGTTCCAACATCTAGTGGAAAGCCTTCCCAGAAGAGTGGAGGCTGTTATAGCAGCAATGTTCCAACATCTAGTAGAAAGCCTTCCCAGAAGAGTGGGGGGTGTTATAGCAGCAATGTTCCAACATCTAGTAGAAAGCCTTCCCAGAAGAGTGGAGGCTGTTATAGCAGCAATGTTCCAACATCTAGTGGGAAGCCTTGCCAGAAGAGTGGAGGCTGTTATAGCAGCAATGTTCCAACATCTAGTGGAAAGCCTTCCCAGAAGAGTGGAGGCTGTTATAGCAGCAATGCTCCTACATCTAGTGGAAAGCCTTCCCAGAAGAGTGGAGGCTGTTATAGCAGCAATGTTCCAACATCTAGTGGAAAGCCTTGCCAGAAGAGTGGAGGCTGTTATAGCAGCAATGTTCCAACATCTAGTGGAAAGCCTTCCCAGAAGAGTGGAGGCTGTTATAGCAGCAATGCTCCTACATCTAGTGGAAAGCCTTCCCAGAAGAGTGGAGGCTGTTATAGCAGCAATGTTCCTACATCTAGTGGAAAGCCTTCCCAGAAGAGTGGAGGCTGTTATTGCAGCAATGCTCCTACATCTAGTGGAAAGCCTTCCCAGAAGAGTGGAGGCTGTTATAGCAGTAATGCTCCTACATCTAGTGGAAAGCCTTGCCAGAAGAGTGGAGGCTGTTATAGCAGCAATGTTCCAACATCTAGTGGAAAGCCTTCCCAGAAGAGTGGAGGCTGTTATAGCAGCAATGCTCCTACATCTAGTGGAAAGCCTTCCCAGAAGAGTGGAGGCTGTTATAGCAGCAATGTTCCAACATCTAGTGGAAAGCCTTGCCAGAAGAGTGGAGGCTGTTATAGCAGCAATGTTCCAACATCTAGTGGAAAGCCTTCCCAGAAGAGTGGAGGCTGTTATAGCAGCAATGCTCCTACATCTAGTGGAAAGCCTTCCCAGAAGAGTGGAGGCTGTTATAGCAGCAATGTTCCTACATCTAGTGGAAAGCCTTCCCAGAAGAGTGGAGGCTGTTATTGCAGCAATGCTCCTACATCTAGTGGAAAGCCTTCCCAGAAGAGTGGAGGCTGTTATAGCAGCAATGTTCCAACATCTAGTGGAAAGCCTTCCCAGACGAGTGGAGGCTATTATAGCAGCAAAGGGGGAAAACAGCTCCATATTAATGCAAGTCTCAATCCACCGGATCCTCGTTCGTCAGCCTTCCTTCCGTACCTGCGGTGAAAAATGGAAGAGCTACAAGGCTGTTTGTCCGACCAGGAGACATCCCGGGAAACGTCTAAAAGGTCTCCCCTACAGACTAATGTGGCCCTCCTATAGAAAGGGGAGACTCTCACGAACACGTCTGTAACGTTAGAAAGGTCTCCCCTACAGACTAATGTGGCCCTCCTATAGAAAGGGGAGACTCTCACGAACACGTCTGAAAGGTCTCCCCTACAGACTAAATGTGACCCTCCTATAGAAAGGGGAGACTCTCACGAACACGTCTGAAAGTTCTCCCCTACAGACTAAATGTGGCCCTCCTATAGAAAGGGGAGACTCTCACGAACACGATGGGTGTTCTCATCTGAAGGTAACCTGGTAACCTTTCAAAATTAAAAACCCGAAGGTAACCGTTAAAAATTAAAAACCTAAAAGGTAACCTTTAAAAATGATCATAGTAGTTTTATGCACCCCAAAAGGGGTTCAAATGTAGAAAAAAATATAGTTCCTGATCTTTCTTATATCTCATAGACAGAGGACACCTCAAAACCTCATTCCTTAAGATAGTAAAAATAAAAATAAATTGCATTTCTCTGGGCTATAGCAGTAAAGGCCAAATGCAGTATTTTATTAAATAATTTAATTATATTTGTTTTTTGATACCTACAGGGGTAATAGAATTCTAAATGAAATAACTAAATGATCCATGGTATGACCCTCTTAAAACAATTCCATATGACCATCTTATTAAAACAATTCCACATGTCCGCTTAGTAGAACCTGCTGAAGACTCACATGCTGGTCTGTGATTCATTAAACTAGATCGGCAGTTTCATGTCTCTACACTGCATTTCAGTTTCCTTCTCTAAGCCTCTAGAACACAGAGTCAGTCATTCAGTCGATCAGTCTCCACATTGAGTCACCACCATTAACAACAACCTTAGGGAGGAGACCGACCAGGAAAAGTTTAAGAGATATTTATTTTTTTAGATATGCATTTTTACACACATTGTAAAAGGAAATTAGCAAACTAATATACAGATACCTTTAAATGCCATTCTAGCCTGGTCCCAGATCTGTGTGTGTCCTCTGTCCATCTCCTTTGGTCATTACCACATCAAACACAGATCTGGGGACAGGATAATGTCATTCTGCACAAATTAGAAAATCTAACTGGCACTAGTGTTTAAAGTATAGGAAAGGAAATGGTCAGGGCAGAGAATTAAACCAACAGGAAATGGACAGTGCAGAGAATTAAACCAACAGGAAATGGACAGTGCAGAGAATTAAACCAACAGGAAATGGACAGTGCAGAGAATTAAACCAACAGGAAATGGACAGGGCAGAGAATTAAACCAACAGGAAATGGACAGGGCAGAGAATTAAACCAACAGGAAATGGACAGGGCAGAGAATTAAACCAACAGGAAATGGACAGTGCACAGACCGGCAGGAGACACGGAACAGACGCCATGCGGTCCTGATGGCACACTACTCTCTAGATAGTACACTACCTGTGCACTGTGTCGGGGAACAGACTTCCATTTGGGACACAGACAGGAATTGGGGGGGGCACTGATGATATCCCCATACATACACTCTGAGCACTGCAGTACATTTATGTAACCAGTCTGGTTAACAGCAGGAGACTCTGGCCTCCTGTTATTTGCGTAGCATTTGTAAAGCGTATTAGACAACAACAACAAAGCAGTCTGTATACATTCCTGTGTTTATTTTGACATGTTTAACCACATGGTGTAGACATGCTGCACCAGGTGGAGTCTGGGGGATGACAAAACAGACGTCGTCAAGGGTTACCAGGAACAAGAGTTCTCAAGAGCCTGAGTGCTGTCTTTGGTAGGCAATTGAACAAGACGTGTAAGTCTACCACAGTATTATGAAGCCCTACTCGTCTAGTATCTCTCCTGGCATGGTCAAGAGAGACCATCTGAAATCTGTTTTAGCTTTTTAAAGTCTAGAAGAGGTGGAGAGATGCAGACGATTAGAAAGAGGAAAAACAGATTTTCCTTTTCAAAAAGGCACAATGAGTAATAACCAACGTATATAAACCCTGGATTACTGATGTTATGTATTGGCCATTGAGATGCTTTGAAGCCACCGGTCGGCCATTTTGGCTCTCCCCAGTAGGGGATGGATTACTGATGTTATGCATTGGCCATTGAGATGCTTTGAAGCCACCGGTCGGCCATTTTGGCTCTCCCCAGTAGGGGATGGATTACTGATGTTATGTATTGGCCATTGAGATGCTTTGAAGCCACCGGTCGGCCATTTTGGCTCTCCCCATTAGGAGCAGGTCTCCATAGGAATGAATGGAATTCTACAGTGTTTCAATCAAATGTTTCCAGGACAACATTACATGCATTTAAGTTTTTGTTTTGTTTTAGTGCGGACAGTAACATTAATCTAAAAAGGAAAATGTTATATATTCTTTTATTTGTACGTTTAGCTCACATTATATAATGTAAAAGTATTAAGGTGTCTGTAGTGGAATTCATGTTGTTAAAACCAATTAATAAATACATTTCTTTAGCTTCCAAAACATCGTTTTATACAATGGAGGGGGGAGAGCCAAGATGGAGGCATGGTGGCTTCAACACAGCGCCCCCTGTCAGTCATCTAGTGTATATATAAACCATTGGTTATAACAGGTATGAAAGTTATCTTATTATGTGAGGTGAAAGCTTCTTCAGCCTGAAAAAAAAAAAAAACACAATTTTATTTTACCGACGGTTGAAAAATATTTGTTAAACAATTTCAAGGAAGTGGCTCTCTCATTGGTGGGTTGTGGCTATTATAATTAACATTCCAGAGACCCAGCTCTACTTCTACCTAGCAACAGTACTCTGCTCTCAATTTCAAGGAAGTGGCTCTCTCATTGGTGGGTTGTGGCTATTATAATTAACCCTTCATCCATCTTTGGGATGTTTAAACCATGGCCTTCCAGAGACCCAGCTCTACTTCTACCTCGCAACAGTACTCTGCTTCAGTACTTTGTCCCTCTCAGCTAGCCGTAGATAGAATAGTTTGTCCCTCTCAGCTAGCCGTAGATAAACTACTACCAGGCTTTTAAATTCCTTCCAGCGGACTAGTATTGAATTATAATAAGTACAAATCATCACTTAACAGAAGTGGCTTAATTATAAACTCATTTTAAAACTGAAAAGAACTAAGGATAGTATTGCCTGGTTCATATTAAAGTTCAACTTGGCGTTTTGAGAGCTTGAAGGTTCCTGAACGTTGCGTCCTGATCCCCAGCTTGACTGACAGTCCGCCCGGGGGGTCAGTGACGGGTCTCTTTCACTCCTGCTTGTGAGGAGGGACAGCAGCCAGTCGGAACACTGCAATAGGGGTCACATGACAGGAAACAACAGCCTTCACCTTGCTGTTATTAAAACAAGTCCTACTGACTGAGCTGAGGTTCTTCCACTGCTCCATTTCCACACTTCTGGACGACAGAAATGTCCATTCAAAGCTTTTGTCTTCTGGGGAAGAAAAAAATTATAATTCTGTGAAACCAAAACTGGTGTTTTTAGGTCAGATGTCAGTCTGAATACAGGAGGTCTGGAACAGGCTGGAGGGACGGGCCTACAGGTTGTCGTTGTTCTCCTGCAGCAGCTGTCCAACGGGAAGGGCTCCTCCTGTAATACAGTCACAATCTGCCTTCGTAGGACACACCTGGTTGATGTTTTCCTCTGCTATCAGACACAGAGGGGAGACGGACACCTCGGGACAGGGCGAGGAGACTGGGGAGTGAGGCTGGGAGAGGACACCTCGGGGTGAGGGTAACGCCTCCAGCCGGTCTCCCTCTACTTCAGGCAGAGGGCTGACTGTGGCGAAGCGGCTGTGGTAGTCAGACGAGGATCCATGGCTGCAGGATGTCTTCATGATCTCCAGGTCAGAGCCGCCGCTGAACTCTGACAAGTGGGAGGAGTGAGAGTCAGCTACGGAGGGCAGAGAGCCGCTGAGGGAGGGAGAGTCAAACTCTGAGGAGTTGGTGCTCTGCTGCTCAAGGAGACGAGCGTCCATATCCTCCCTCGTCTCCTGGATCTTACAGCCTCCTCCCTTCTTCAGCTTGCTTTTACTCTTCTTCCCCGAGGAAGAGGAGGACTTGGCGGTGCCATCCTGGCCCTCTGAGGGGCATCCAGAGTGGCAGGACCAGCCACAGCGCCCAGCGTCTCTCCCATCATCCATAGGGTGGTCGTGTAGTTGACCAGCAGACTTACCCGGCTCTATGTCCACCTGCACCTCCATACTGGTCCCGTCTCTACACAAAACACCACCAGACAGAAAGGAAGAGACAAGTGGAACACACGTCTACAGGAGAGAGACAAGTCCTCTGTGGAGATATCATTGCAATGTTAATGTTTCTAAAAGACACGGCCGGAGAGAGACACAACAAGTCCTCTGTGGAGATATCATTGCAATGTTAATGTCTCTAAAAGACACGGCCGGAGAGAGACACAACAAGTCCTCTGTGGAGATATCATTGCAATGTTAATGTCTCTAAAAGACACGGCCGGAGAGAGACACAACAAGTCCTCTGTGGAGATATCATTGTAATGTTAATGTCTCTAAAAGACACGGCCGGAGAGACACAACAAGTCCTCTGTGGAGATATCATTGTAATGTTAATGTTTCTAAAAGACACGGCCGGAGAGAGACACAACAAGTCCTCTGTGGAGATATCATTGTAATGTTAATGTCTCTAAAAGACACGGCCGGAGAGAGACAGGTCCTCTGTGGAGATATCATTGTAATGTTAATGTCTCTAAAAGACACGGCCGGAGAGAGACACAACAAGTCCTCTGGAGATATCATTGTAATGTTAATGTCTCTAAAAGACACGGCCGGAGAGAGACACAACAAGTCCTCTGGAGATATCATTGTAATGTTAATGTCTCTAAAAGACACGGCCGGAGAGAGACACAACAAGTCCTCTGTGGAGATATCATTGTAATGTTAATGTCTCTAAAAGACACGGCCGGAGAGAGACACAACAAGTCCTCTGGAGATATCATTGTAATGTTAATGTCTCTAAAAGACACGGCCGGAGAGAGACACAACAAGTCCTCTGTGGAGATATCATTGTAATGTTAATGTCTCTAAAAGACACGGCCGGAGAGACACAAGTCCTCTGTGGAGATATCATTGTAATGTTAATGTTTCTAAAAGACACGGCCGGAGAGAGACACAACAAGTCCTCTGGAGATATCATTGTAATGTTAATGTCTCTAAAAGACACGGCCGGAGAGAGACACAACAAGTCCTCTGGAGATATCATTGTAATGTTAATGTCTCTAAAAGACACGGCCGGAGAGAGACACAAGTCCTCTGTGGAGATATCATTGTAATGTTAATGTCTCTAAAAGACACGGCCGGAGAGAGACACAACAAGTCCTCTGTGGAGATATCATTGCAATGTTAATGTCTCTAAAAGACACGGGAGAGAGACACAACAAGTCCTCTGTGGAGATATCATTGTAATGTTAATGTCTCTAAAAGACACGGCCGGAGAGAGACACAAGTCCTCTGTGGAGATATCATTGTAATGTTAATGTCTCTAAAAGACACGGCCGGAGAGAGACACAAGTCCTCTGGAGATATCATTGTAATGTTAATGTCTCTAAAAGACACGGCCGGAGAGAGACACAACAAGTCCTCTGTGGAGATATCATTGTAATGTTAATGTCTCTAAAAGACACGGCCGGAGAGAGACACAACAAGTCCTCTGGAGATATCATTGTAATGTTAATGTCTCTAAAAGACACGGCCCTGACCTGTAGTTGAGAAGGGATCCAGCCATTGCTTTGATGCTAGCGTTGTCACTGATGGTCCCCAAGCTGAAGGTGGCCGACTCCCCACTCAGACTACACCTCTCCTTCTGAACATCAGCCTGGACCTCCAACCTGGAGCAGGGGACACGGGGAGGAGAGAGGACAGGACCGGGGGGAGGAGAGAGGACAGGACCGGGGGGAGGAGAGAGGACAGGACCGGGGGGAGGAGAGAGGACAGGACCGGGGGAGGAGATCAGACCTACTTTATTTTTCCAGTCACAATACAAGGTGCACACAGCCACCTGACAGTAAGGTTGGCATCCTGTCCAGTCTCTCATTAGCCGACCCCAACGCTGACCCGTTGAGGTAGCCGACCCCAACGCTGACCCGTTGAGGTAGCCGACCCCAACGCTGACCCGTTGAGGTAGCCGACCCCAACGCTGACCCGTTGAGGTAGCCGACCCCAACGCTGACCCGTTGAGGTAGCCGACCCCAACGCTGACCCGTTGAGGAAGCCGACCCCAACGCTGACCCGTTGAGGAAGCCGACCCCAACGCTGACCTGTTGAGGTAGTTGACCCCAACACTGACCTGTTGAGGTAGTTGATCGGGTCTTGGAATTCCCTCCAAGCCAACCTAAAGCACCAGGACCGGGGGTCACTAGGAGTTCAAACCACCTACAGACGAACAGGTTGTTGAGATGTAGTTGTTTCTGGTTGTCACCTGATGTCACTAGTCCGCGTTGCCATGGTAAGAAAGCGTGATGCGTACTTGGTCTTTTTGATACTGATGGCAGGTAGACGAGCGGTTTGAGACAGAGGTCACTGGTTCAAATTCCCAAGACAACAAAGTGAAAAATAAGTCCATGTGCCCTTGAGCAAGGCATGTAACCCTACAACACATTACACTGGACCTACCATACTGCTGGGACTAACCCTGTAAAACAACACCTATCATACTACTACGACTGACCCTGTAAAACAACACCTATCATACTACTACGACTGACCCTGTAAAACAACACCTATCATACTACTATGACTGACCCTGTAAAACAACACCTATCATACTACTATGACTGACCCTGTAAAACAACACCTATCATACTACTATGACTGACCCTGTAAAACAACACCTATCATACTACTATGACTGACCCTGTAAAACAACACCTATCATACTACTATGACTGACCCTGTAAAACAACACCTATCATACTACTATGACTGACCCTGTAAAACAACACCTATCATACTACTATGACTGACCCTGTAAAACAACACCTATCATACTACTACGACTGACCCTGTAAAACAACACCTATCATACTACTATGACTGACCCTGTAAAACAACACCTATCATACTACTGGGACTGACCCTGTAAAACTATGACTGACCCTGTTAAACAACACCTATCATACTACTGGGACTGACCCTGTAAAACTATGACTGACCCTGTTAAACAACACCTATCATACTACTGGGACTGACCCTGTAAAACTATGACTGACCCTGTTAAACAACACCTATCATACGACTATGACTGACCCTGTAAAACTATGACTGACCCTGTACAACAACACCTATCATACTACTATGACTGACCCTGTACAACAACACCTATCATATTGATGTCATGTGACCGTTTGTCTCTCTCTCTCTGTTTTTATCTCAACGAGACTAACCTGGTTGAATAAAGGTTCAAACCAATCCAAAAGTACTGACCTGTTCAGGTAGTTGACCATGGCGCTGCCAGACAGAGATCCGGTGATGCTGGCCCCAGCCAGGGCCATGGTGGAGGCGTTCTCACTCAGGTTGTCCCTCATGGCGCCCATCCGGTCCACGTGACTCCCGCTGGCACTCAGACTGCCCGTCATGCCCCCCACGCTACCTTCTCCGATGCTGGGGTTGTTCCTGGTGTCCGCCACAGAGGTCGTGTCTGAGGAGACAGGGGAGAGAGCAGGAGTTCATCAGAGCCGCTCTATAAACTAAAAGACGAGCTCTTTCTCTTGTTGGTTCTCTCCCTTCTCCGGCCTCGTCTTATCTAGAAGGTCTGTAACAAGGTCTTTCTCGTTGGTTCTCTCCCTCCTACGGCCTCGCCTTATCTAGAAGGTCTGTAACAAGGTCTTTCTCGTTGGTTCTCTCCCTCCTACGGCCTCGTCTTATCTAGAAGGTCTGTAACAAGGTCTTTCTCTTGTTGGTTCTCTCCCTCCTACGGCCTCGTCTTTTCTAGAAGGTCTGTAACAAGGTCTTTCTCTTGTTGGTTCTCTCCCTTCTCCGGCCTCGTCTTATCTAGAAGGTCTGTAACAAGGTCTTTCTCTTGTTGGTTCTCTCCCTCCTACGGCCTCGTCTTATCTAGAAGGTCTGTAACAAGGTCTTTCTCTTGTTGGTTCTCTCCCTTCTCCGGCCTCGTCTTATCTAGAAGGTCTGTAACAAGGTCTTTCTCCTGTCCTCGTCTTATCTAGAAGGTCTGTAACAAGGTCTTTCTCCTGTTGGTTCTCTCTCTTCTACGGCCTCGTCTTTTCCAGAAGGCCTGTAGTCAAACCTCACCTTCTGAACATTCTCCTCCTCTAGGAGGGTCAGAGGTCATCAGAGTCCAGTCACAATGAGGCAGCTAACACAACTCATTCAGACTAAACACCAGGTTACTCACAGTGTGTGTGTGTCTGTGTGTGTGTCTGTCTCTGTGTGTGTGTCTGTCTCTGTGTGTGTGTGTGTGTCTCTGTGTCTCTGTTTGTGTGTGTGTGTGTGTGTGTGTGTGTGTGTGTGTGGAGAGAGACGTACCAGTAGCTTGCGCCCCGCTCCCTGCGGTCATCTGGTTCTCGTCATCGAACTCGATGCGGACCCCTTTCCCATTACCAGTGGAGACCCCACAGCCCCCGCTGCGACACAGAGAGATGGGCACCACGCCATACACGTACGCCAGCATGATGGGCACGCCGATGCCTGGACACACACACACACACACAGAGTTAACCACCTCACACCCTGGGGAGGGACACCAGACAACCAGCAGAGACCACTGTGTCTCCTAAAAGCAGTCGGTCACTACTAGCTCATCTAAACAACCAGCAGAGGACCACTGTGTCTCCTAAGAGCAGTCGGTCACTACTAGCTCAACTAAACAACCAGAGACCACTGTGTCTCCTAAGAGCAGTCGGTCACTACTAGCTCATCTAAACAACCAGCAGAGACCACTGTGTCTCCTAAGAGCAGTCGGTCACTACTAGCTCATCTAAACAACCAGCAGAGACCACTGTGTCTCCTAAGAGCAGTCGGTCACTACTAGCTCATCTAAACAACCAGAGACCACTGTGTCTCCTAAGAGCAGTCGGTCACTACTAGCTCAACTAAACAACCAGAGACCACTGTGTCTCCTAAGAGCAGTCGGTCACTACTAGCTCATCTAAACAACCAGCAGAGGAACACAGGGGACATGATGACAGAGAGTACAGTATACTGACCACAGGGGACATGATGACAGACAGAGTACAGTATACTGACCACAGGGGACATGATGACAGACAGAGTACAGTATACTGACCACAGGGGACATGATGACAGACAGAGTACAGTATACTGACCACAGGGGACATGATGACAGACAGAGTACAGTATACTGACCACAGGGGACATGATGACAGACAGAGTACAGTATACTGACCACAGGGGACATGATGACAGACAGAGTACAGTATACTGACCACAGGGGACATGGGACATGATGACAGACAGAGTACAGTATACTGACCACATGACAGGGACATGATGGACAGACAGAGTACAGTATACTGACCACAGGAGACATGATGACAGACAGAGTACAGTATACTGACCACAGGGGACATGATGACAGACAGAGTACAGTATACTGACCACAGGGGACATGATGACAGACAGAGTACAGTATACTGACCACAGGGGACATGATGACAGACAGAGTACAGTATACTGACCACAGGGGACATGATGACAGACAGAGTACAGTATACTGACCGACAGAGACTGCTGCCACCACAGGAGACATGATGACAGACAGAGTGACTCCTCCTGCTATCACCAGGTTCCTCCTGTGAGGAGAGATGTCCTTCCCCTCATAGCGGTTATAGATCTAACAGACAGACAGACAGACAGACAGACAGACAGACGGGTTAGAGGTCAGAGGTTATAGATCAGACAAAGTGACTCCTCCTGCTATCACCAGGTTCCTCCTGTGAGGAGAGATGTCCTTCCCCTCATAGCGGTTATAGATCTAACAGACAGACAGACGGACATACAGGGGTTAAAGGTCAGGGGTTATAGATCTGACAGACATACAGGGGTTATAGGTCAGACAGACTGGGTTAGAGGTTATAGATCAGACAGACTGGGTTAAAGGTCAGGGATCTGACAGACAGATGGAGGTTACAGGTCAGGGGTCATGGATCTGACAGATGGAGGTTAAACGTCAGGGGTCATGGATCTGACAGATGGGGGTTACAGGTCAGGGGTCATGATCTGACAGATGGAAGTTACAGGTCAGGGGTCATGGATCTGACAGACAGGGTTAGGTCAGGGGTCATGGATCTGACAGACAGGGTTAGGTCAGGGGTCATGGATCTGACAGACAGGGTTAGGTCAGGGGTCATGGATCTGACAGACAGGGTTAGGTCAGGGGTCATGGATCTGACAGACAGGGTTAGGTCAGGGGTCACCGTACTGTGAGGAGAACCATGACTCTCGACTTACTGAAAACACATCAGGAGTGATGCAGTGGTTCCATCTATTGGCTAACGTTATTATTCTGTCTGTGTTCATATAAAACAACTATCTGTATTATTCTGTGTTCATATAAAACAACCATCTGTATTATTCTGTCTGTTCATATAAAACTGTATTATTCTGTGTTCATATAAAACTGTATTATTCTGTGTTCATATAAAACAACTGTATTATTCTGTGTTCATAAAAAACAACTGTATTATTCTGTGTTCATATAAAACAACTATTATTCTGTGTTCATATAAAACAACTATTATTCTGTGTTCATATAAAACAACTGTATTATTGTGTTCATATAAAACAACTATTATTCTGTGTTCATATAAAACAACTGTATTATTCTGTGTTCATATAAAACAACTGTATTATTCTGTGTTCATATAAAACAACTATTATTCTGTGTTCATATAAAACAACTATTATTCTGTGTTCATATAAAACAACTGTATTATTCTGTGTTCATATAAAACAACTATTATTCTGTGTTCATATAAAACAACTATTATTCTGTGTTCATATAAAACAACTGTATTATTCTGTGTTCATATAAAACAACTGTATTATTCTGTCTGTTCATATAAAACTGTATTATTCTGTGTTCATATAAAACAAGCCTGTGTAATCATTGACTCGTACACAGTAGTTGTTGGGAACAACGCTGCAGGTTAAGTTTTCCAGTACATTCCTCCATCTTTAGGCCACGAGCTTATTATCATCTTTCTGGTTGAACAGAAGACAAGACTTCCACCTGATCATCCCGTTTACAGCACAGACCCATTACTGATGAACGGCTTCTCTGTGGTCTGGTCATCTATCTGTCAACACGACGGCTGAGGTCATCTGATGACCTCAGTCTGCCGTGTGTTTAGGGTCAGCTCACCTTCCTCCCCACGTACACAGGGATGCCTATGATCATGGCGGGGACGGCGATGCCAGCGATCAGAGCGATGCCCACCGGAGCGCCCACCAGCGTGCCCAGCTGCCACAGGATCTTCTTCTTCCTGCTCCACGGCTTCCTGCCCCAGAAGGTACATCCTGACGGGCTGGGGAGGACGGACAGAGATGATAACAACCCAACCCTGACAGGCTGACCAGGGGACAGAGATGATTACAACCCAACCCTGACAGGCTGGGGAGGACGGACAGAGATGATAACAACCCAACCCTGACAGGCTGACCAGGGGACAGACATGATTACAACCCAACCCTGACAGGCTGACCAGGGGACAGAGATGATAACAACCCAACCCTGACAGGCTGGACAGAGATGATTACAACCCAACCCTGACAGGCTGACCAGGGGACAGAGATGATAACAACCCAACCCTGACGGGCTGACCAGGGGACAGAGATGATTACAACCCAACCCTGACAGGCTGACCAGGGGACAGAGATGATTACAACTCAACCCTGACAGGCTGACCAGGGGACAGAGATGATTACAACCCAACCCTGATGGGCTGACCAGGGGACAGAGATGATTACAACTCAACCCTGACAGGCTGACCAGGGGACAGAGATGATAACAACCCAACCCTGACAGGCTGACCAGGGGACAGACATGATTACAACCCAACCCTGACAGGCTGACCAGGGGACAGAGATGATAACAACCCAACCCTGACAGGCTGGACAGAGATGATTACAACCCAACCCTGACGGGCTGACCAGGGGACAGAGATGATTACAACCCAACCCTGACAGGCTGACCAGGGGACAGAGATGATTACAACTCAACCCTGACAGGCTGACCAGGGGACAGAGATGATTACAACCCAACCCTGACGGGCTGACCAGGGGACAGAGATTATTACAACTCAACCCTGACAGGCTGACCAGGGGACAGAGATGATAACAACCCAACCCTGACAGGCTGACCAGGGGACAGACATGATTACAACCCAACCCTGACAGGCTGACCAGGGGACAGAGATGATAACAACCCAACCCTGACAGGCTGGACAGAGATGATTACAACCCAACCCTGACAGGCTGACCAGGGGACAGACATGATTACAACCCAACCCTGACAGGCTGACCAGGGGACAGAGATGATAACAACCCAACCCTGACAGGCTGGACAGAGATGATTACAACCCAACCCTGACAGGCTGACCAGGGGACAGAGATGATAACAACCCAACCCTGACAGGCTGACCAGGGGACAGAGATGATAACAACCCAACCCTGACAGGCTGACCAGGGGACAGAGATGATAACAACCCAACCCTGACAGGCTGACCAGGGGACAGAGATGATTACAACCCAACCCTGACAGGCTGACCAGGGGACAGACATGATTACAACCCAACCCTGACAGGCTGGGGAGGACGGAGAGAGATGATTACAACCCAACCCTGACAGGCTGACCAGGGGACAGAGATGATAACAACCCAACCCTGACAGGCTGGACAGAGATGATTACAACCCAACCCTGACAGGCTGACCAGGGGACAGAGATGATTACAACCCAACCCTGACAGGCTGGGGAGGACGGAGAGATGATTACAACCCAACCCTGACAGGCTGACCAGGGGACAGAGATGATAACAACCCAACCCTGACGGGCTGACCAGGGGACAGAGATGATTACAACCCAACCCTGACGGGCTGACCAGGGGACAGAGATGATTACAACTCAACCCTGACAGGCTGACCAGGGGACAGAGATGATTACAACCCAACCCTGACGGGCTGACCACGGGACAGACATGATTACAGCCCAACCCTGACAGGCTGACCAGGGGACAGAGATGATAACAACCCAACCCTGACAGGCTGGACAGAGATGATTACAACCCAACCCTGACAGGCTGGACAGAGATGATTACAACCCAACCCTGACAGGCTGACCAGGGGACAGTCTAGGGCATATAGCCTAGCAGAACTCTGGCTATTCAGAGGCAGAACACTGTGGTTACTGTATAGATAGTGATGTACTCCTCCCTGAGTGTTGACAGACTCCTCACCCCTCTGCCTCTCACCTCAGGTAGTGCAGGTCAGAGATCTCCTTCATGCAGAGCCAGCAGAACTCACAGCCGCACACGGCGCAGGTCATGTGGTTACAACTGCCGTCGTTCATCTTGATGATGTAAGCAGCGCAGCGCGGACAGGGCTTGATGTCATCGGCTGGGGATGAAGGAATAGAAAACGCTGTGTTTGTTGTTAAAACAGAAACAGTGGACCACACCTCCCCTTAAAATCCCAGACAGCACATACACCCTCTTCTTCGTCTAGAACATTCCCAACCTGCCAGAGGCAGTATTCCCGGTTCCCATCTGGCCACACAAGGAGCTCGGTGGGAGAGGAGGGAAGGGAAAGACTATGTCATCTATTTTAGGATAAGGTTGTAACGTAATAAAATGTGAAAAACGTCAAGGCGTCTGAAAACTTTCTGAATGAACGTATCCCAGTTGAAAACCTTTTGGTTTGTTCTTCTCTGACATATAAGACGGTTCCATAAAACCTAAATATAATATAAAATCATTTCACCAGCGTCTTATTTCACAGGGCTTCATTCCATGTTTCCTTCCACAGGAGCCAGGAGAGATAAAAACGTCCTCTCACTGTCAACTACCTTTATTTTCAGCAAACTTAACATGTGTAAATATTTGTATAGGCCCTTCTCCACAGATTGCTCAGTTTGGCTGTGCGGCCAGCTCTAGTCTTGGTGGTTCCAAACTCCTTCTATTTAAGAATGATGGAGTCCACTGTGTTCTTGGGGACCTTCAAATGCTGCAGAAATATTTTGGTACCCTTCCCCAGATCTGTGCCTCGAACACAATCCTGTCTCGGAGCTCTACGGACAATTCCTTCGACCTCATGGCTTGGTTTTTGCTCTGACATGCACTGTCAACTGTGGGACCTTTAAATAAGGTATTTCTGTTTTTAAATTTTTTAATACATTTGCTAACATTTCTAAAAACCTGTTTTGTTTTGTCATGAAGTATTGTGTGTAGATTGACGAGGGGGGAAAAAACTAATTTAATCAATTTTAGAGCACTTTTTGCCAGTCCTGTCTGGTCCATCGGCGGTGGGTTTGTGCCCATAGGTGATGTCTGGTGAGGACCTGCCTTTACAACAGGCCTACAAGCCCTCAGTCCAGCCTCTCTCAGCCTATTGAGGACAGTCTGACCACTGATGGAGGCATTATGTGTTCCTGGTGTAGCTCAGGCAGTTGTTGTTGCCATCCTGTACCTGTCCCGCAGGTGTGATGTTCGGATGTACCGATCCTGTGCAGGTGTTGTTACATGTGGTCTGCCACTGCGAGGACGATCAGCTGTCCGCCCTGTATCCCTGAAGCGCTGTCTTTGGCGTCTCACAGTACAGACACTGCAATGTATTGCCCTGGCCACATCTGCAGTCCTCATGCCTCCTTGCAGCATGCCTAAGGCACGTTCATGCAGATGAGCAGGGACCCTGGGCATCTTTCTTCTGGTGTTTCTCTTAATGTAATGGCATGAAAAGAAATGGCTGATTATTATCAATAACTTCAGATGTAACAAGTTGTCCAGTACAGGAAATGACTTGTACCCTAGTTTCTAGAAAGAGCCAGAGATATCAGAGTCCAGAAGACACCTGCACCAGGTGAGTCCCGTCCCCTTGTAGAGCCCTCCCAGTGGTAGATCATCAGTGTCCAGAAGACACCTGCACCAGGTGAGTCAGGTCCCCTTGTAGAACCCTCCCAGTGGTAGATCAGTGTCCAGAAGACACCTGCACCAGGTGAGTCAGGTCCCCAGTGTCCAGAAGACACCTGCACCAAAGCCCTCCCAGTGGTAGATCATCAGTGTCCAGAAGACACCTGCACCAGGTGAGTCAGGTCCCCTTGTAGAGCCCTCCCAGTGGTAAATCAGTGTCCAGAAGACACCTGCACCAGGTGAGTCAGGTCCCCTTGTAGAACCCTCCCAGTGGTAGATCAGTGTCCAGAAGACACCTGCACCAGGTGAGTCAGGTCCCCTTGTAGAACCCTCCCAGTGGTAAATCAGTGTCCAGAAGACACCTGCACCAGGTGAGTCAGGTCCCCTTGTAGAACCCTCCCAGTGGTAAATCATCAGTGTCCAGAAGACACCTGCACCAGGTGTGTCCTGTCCCCTTGTAGAGCCCTCCCAGTGGTAGATCAGTGTCCAGAAGACACCTGCACCAGGTGAGTCAGGTCCCCTTGTAGAACCCTCCCAGTGGTAAATCATCAGGGTCCAAAAGACACCTGCACCAGGTGAGTCAGGTCCCCTTGTAGAACCCTCCCAGTGGTAAATCATCAGTGTCCAGAAGACACCTGCACCAGGTGAGTCAGGTCCCCTTGTAGAGCCCTCCCAGTGGTAAATCAGTGTCCAGAAGACACCTGCACCAGGTGAGTCAGGTCCCCTTGTACAGCCCTCCCAGTGGTAAATCAGTGTCCAGAAGACACCTGCACCAGGTGAGTCAGGTCCCCTTGTAGAACCCTCCCAGTGGTAGATCACAAGATAAAATAAAAAATTGTTGCAACACACTGTGTTCAAATCTTACACCAATTATTCCATCCATTGACTGGTCCACAATGTTTACTCTATATTTTTCCAATCATTTGTTCCAAACAAGAAATCTGACACAACCTGAAGCTTTAGGGACTCTCATATGAACATTGTGCCCAAATCAAGAATCACCATCCAAGTCAACAGTGGAGTTTCATTCAAATAAATAAAGTCAGGGTTTAAGGCCTGGGTTTAAGGCCTGGGTTTAAGGCCTGGGTTTAAGGCCTGGGTTTACGGCCTGGGTTTACGGCCTGGGTTTACGGCCTGGGTTTACGGCCTGGGTTTACGGCCTGCAGTAGTAATGTTGTTCGTGTTTGTGGTCATCCATCCATTAACGTTCCTGTGAATTCAAGAAATTTGTTGAGCACTTATGGACTGACTGGGCAGATGGTTCCCAGCCTGCAGGTCCAGCTTCCCCGGCCCCCGGTGTTCGCCCCTCGGGATCAGGAGGTCCAGCTTCCCCGGGCCCCTGTGTTCGCCCCTCGGGATCAGGAGGTCCAGCCTCCCGGCCCCCGGTGTTCGCCCCTCGGGATCAGGAGGTCCAGCTTCCCCGGCCCCCGGTGTTCGCCCCTCGGGATCAGGAGGTCCAGCTTCCCCGGGCCCCTGTGTTCGCCCCTCGGGATCAGGAGGTCCAGCTTTCCCGGCCCCCGGTGTTCGCCCCTCGGTATCAGGAGGTCCAGCTTTCCCGGCCCCCGGTGTTCGCCCCTCGGGATCAGGAGTTCCAGCTTCCCCGGCCCCCCGGTGTTCGCCCCTCGGGATCAGGAGTTCCAGCTTCCCCGGCCCCGGTGTTCGCCCCTCGGGATCAGGAGGTCCAGCTTCCCCGGCCCCGGTGTTCGCCCCTCGGGATCAGGAGGTCCAGCTTCCCCGGGCCCCGGTGTTCGCCCCTCGGGATCAGGAGGTCCAGCTTTCCCGGGCCCCGGTGTTCGCCCCTCGGGATCAGGAGTTCCAGCTTCCCCGGGCCCCGGTGTTCGCCCCTCGGGATCAGGAGTTCCAGCTTCCCCGGACCCCGGTGTTCGCCCATCGGGATCAGGAGGTCCAGCTTCCCCGGGCCCCGGTGTTCGCCCCTCGGGATCAGGAGGTCCAGCTTGACACCCCCGGCCCCCTGTGTTTGCCCCTCGGGATCAGGAGACTGGTGAATCATCCTTCCATTCCCTGAAACGTAGAAACCTCTCCCAGCCGGGATCTCTGGTAGGAGAGAGGTTCCATTCCCGAAATGTAGAAACTCTCCCAGAAGGGATCTCTGGTAGGAGAGAGGTTCCATTCCCCGAAATGTAGAAACTCTCCCAGCCGGGATCTCTGGTAGGAGAGAGGTTCCATTCCCTGAAACGTAGAAACCTCTCCCAGCCGGGATCTCTGGTAGGAGAGAGGTTCCATTCCCTGAAACGTAGAAACCTCTCCCAGCCGGGATCTCTGGTAGGAGAGAGGTTCCATTCCCCGAAATGTAGAAACTCTCCAAGCCGGGATCTCTGGTAGGAGAGAGGCTCCATTCCCTGAAACGTAGAAACCTCTCCCAGCCGGGATCTCTGGTAGGAGAGAGGTTCTGAAGTGGAGTTATGACTCAATCTGTGTGGGACTTGGCCGATCTGACAAACACCCTCTCAAAATGTTTGGTTGCTCTTCAGATGTTGCTTCAGCTGGGAGGACATCCACTTTTCAGTCGACACCAGCCCCCGAAATGTAACCTTCACGACTCCTGGGTCCCGGGCCTCTCTTCTCTCATCCTTTCAGTGGCCAGACTCCTGGGTCCCGGCCTCTCTTCTCTCATTCTTTCAGTGGCCAGACTCCTGGGTCCCGGCCTCTCTTCTCTCATCCTTTCAGTGGCCAGACTCCTGGGTCCCGGCCTCTCTTCTCTCATCCTTTCAGTGGCCAGACTCCTGGGTCCCGGTCTCTCTTCTCTCATCCTTTCAGTGGCCAGACTCCTGGGTCCCGGCCTCTCTTCTCTCATCCTTTCAGTGGCCAGACTCCTGGGTCCCGGCCTCTCTTCTCTCATCCTTTCAGTGGCCAGACTCCTGGGTCCCGGGCCCTCTTCTCTCATCCTTTCGGTGGCCAGCAGCTCTGACACCAGCTCACAGCCCCTTGGTGAGCAGCTCTGACACCAGCTCACAGCACAGCCCCTTGGTGAGCAGCTCTGACACCAGCTCACAGCACAGCCCCTTGGTGAGCAGCTCTGACACCAGCTCATAGCACAGCCCCTTGGCGAGCAGCTCTGACACCAGCTCACAGCACAGCCCATTGGCCAGCAGCTCTGACACCAGCTCACAGCCCGTTGGCCAGCAGCTCCCTCATCTTTTCTGCTGTGTCTTCGTTGTCCTCATCAGACAGGACTAATATAGATACTGTACGTCTGGGTACAACCGGTTCGTTGGGTTCTATTTTGGGGTCGTTCAAATTTTTTCCACAATGCTATCCATTCTTGGACCCCCCGGGTCAATACCAATCACAGATTTCTTTAGTTTTCTGCTCCAAATCGATGTTCTATGAGCAGCTTCTCCAGGTCGTCATGGAGACCGTTCACCTTCCTGTTTATTTGCTTGTCCATTGAACAACTTCCTATCGTTCACTATACCAGCGGCGTGGTTTTCACCGAAGAGAGTCTCCGCTTGGATACTTTCCACCAGACCTTTAGCAGCAGACTGCTCGCGTACGGTTAAACATAGACGACTGGTTTTAAAGTCATTCAACGAACTTTAGCAAGTTTAAAACAACAGATTTACATACTTGTTTTCAAAGTTTGTATTTGGTCCAAAGCATTCTCTTAGACCTAAACCTCAACTGGAGTGTGTTTCTCTCTCTTAAACCTAAACTGGAGTGCGTGTTCATCATCTTGTGCGCGTGTTCATCATCTTGTGCGCGTGTTCATCATCTTGTGCGCGTGTTCATCATCTTGTGCGCGTGTTCATCATCTTGTGCGCGTGTTCATCATCTTGTGCGCGTGTTCATCATCTTGTGCGCGTGTTTATCATCTTGTGCGCGTGTTCATCATCTTGTGTGCGTGTTCATCATCTTGTGTGTGTGTTTATCATCTTGTGTGTTTATCATCTTGTGCGCGTGTTCATCATCTTGTGTGCGTGTTCATCATCTTGTGTGTGTGTTTATCATCTTGTGTGTGTGTGTGTGTATGTGTTACCTGCAGCACCACTCTCCTGGCTGTAGCTAAGAGACGAGGAGCTGAAGGTGCGTAGCCTCAGGCTCTGGGCTCTCTGCTGCCGGGCGGCATCACACGTCTGGTTGGGGTGCCACAGCTGTTTACAGTGGTAACAGAACTCCGTGCCACACCCCTCACGCCCACACGTGATCTTAGGACAGCTGGCACAGCCAAAGGCAATGACTGCATACCTACAAAACCAGAGGGAGAAACAGGTCAGGGCTCCATCTTCCAGGACAGAAAGGGACAACACTCTCTGTGCTCAATGTCCAGGAGTCTCTGCCTGAGTCGTCAGAACACCCCCTGTTTCTAGCGATGTTCATTCATTCAGCTTCCAAAAAATATAGCTTGTACTAATTCAGCCCAGACAGTTGTCCCTGCCTGTCAGCCTCTCTCTCTCTTTCCCTGAGAACCCTCAGACAGGACCCTCAGACAGGACCCTCAGACAGGACCCTCAGACAGTGGTCCCCTGCCTGCCTCTCTCTCTCTCTCTCCAGGGTACTGCAGGCTAGCTCAGTGCTGCCCCCCTCTCATTGAATAACTCCGGTTGAAGGCCGACCAGGGTACTGCAGGCTAGCTCAGTGCTGCCCCCCTCTCATTGAATAACTCCGGTTGAAGGCCGACCAGGGTACTGCAGGCTAGCTCAGTGCTGCCCCCCTCTCATTGAATAACTCCGGTTGAAGGCCGACCAGGGTACTGCAGAACTAGAACTTAGAACTTCTGTGTGCAATTTTGAAAACAATCAATGCAAGGACATACATCTGGTGTATTAGAAGCAGTTATTGGCACCATGATTGTCTTTGAAATGAGTATTTATTCACACAAAAGATTGACCATGAAGATGTCCATTTTCTTCTTCACTATAACGGGGGGATCCTGTTTTCTGCTAACAAAGCCTGCAGTACCACGGTCGACCTTCAACTGGAGTTATTCAATGAGAGGGGGCAGCACTGAGCTAGCCTGCAGTACCACGGTCGACCTTCAACTGGAGTAATTCAATGAGAGGGGGGGCAGCACTGACCTAGCCTGCAGTACCCTGGTCGACCTTCAACTGGAGTTATTCAATGAGAGGGGGGGCAGCACTGAGCTAGCCTGCAGTACCACGGTCAGCCCTGAACTTTGAGGCTTCGATGAGAATCAGTCGTTCTCACCTGGCCAGAAAGACAACAGCCTGTCAGAAAGTCTCCAGGCTTTATCAGAGGCAGGTCATAACATTTAACACCCATCAGATACGGGTCAGTTTAGCGATTGGCCGTTAAGACGGTCTGTTTCACCAGCCACGTTGACGGGGGGGGGGTCAATTTGCAAGGCACTACGAATAAAAACAGACAACAAATAATGTATGAACACACATGAGTCAGGTTAGAATGCTGTATCTTTGTCTCACTGTCTGTTTTCAAAAGTGTTTCTGCCGTTTTGTTTCATAGATGCTAATTGCACATAGAAATACAGATCCTAGATCCCCACCTCACACAGCAACACTGCCTGACAGGGGAGCTGTGCGCAATGATAGATTCATTTTTGGAGGCGCTGCACACACACACACACACACACACACACACACACACACACACCTTAAATGTTGGTCTGATTTACTGGAAAGTTTACAAGGTGAGACTTTGTCCTCGTGTTTCTTGGATATTTACTTTGTTTTGTACACAAGCTGTTTTTCCGTGTTAGTTTGAGTCTGCTGCTTTAACTGATTGTGAACGCGACACCTCAGTCAGTTCCCTAATCTCTCTCTCACACACACACACACACACACACACACACACACACCTCGACCGGTCCCGTTACCTCTGGGCAGCTAAACATTGTCTCCTTACATTTCTTGTTTTTTGATGTAATTATGGGCGAACAGATATTTGGGCTGGTAAAAAAAATGTGAGCGGCTGGTAGATTTTGTAAGTAGGATTCAACACTAAGAGCCAGACTGACTGTAACAAACAGCAGTAGGATTCAACACTAAGAGCCAGACTGACTGTAACAAACAGCAGTAGGATTCAACACTAAGAGCCAGACTGACTGTAACAAACAGCAGTAGGATTCAACACTAAGAGCCAGACTGACTGTAACAAACAGCAGTAGGATTCAACACTAAGAGCCAGACTGACTGTAACAAACAGCAGTAGGATTCAACACTAAGAGCCAGACTGACTGTAACAAACAGCAGTAGGATTCAACACTAAGAGCCAGACTGACTGTAACAAACAGCAGTAGGATTCAACACTAAGAGCCAGACTGACTGTAACAAACAGCAGTAGGATTCAACACTAAGAGCCAGACTGACTGTAACAAACAGCAGTAGGATTCAACACTAAGAGCCAGACTGACTGTAACAAACAGCAGTAGGATTCAACACTAAGAGCCAGACTGACTAACAAACAGCAGTAGGATTCAACACTAAGAGCCAGACTGACTGTAACAAACAGCAGTAGGATTCAACACTAAGAGCCAGACTGACTGTAACAAACAGCAGTAGGATTCAACACTAAGAGCCAGACTGACTGTAACAAACAGCAGTAGGATTCAACACTAAGAGCCAGACTGACTAACAAACAGCAGTAGGATTCAACACTAAGAGCCAGACTGACTGTAACAAACAGCAGTAGGATTCAACACTAATTGCCAGATGAATGTCTGAGTAGCTCTAACTGCTCTGCTGAGGGAAGGGAAAGTTCCAAAGGAAATGTGGCTGCCAACAACTTAACAGCAGCAGTATGAAAACAGCCAAGCAAGGAGGACTGAACGGCGTACGACCAAGCGCCAGACCAACGGCTATGAAGACAGAGGAGAGAGACAGAGGAGGGGAACTATAGAGACAGAGGAGAGAGACAGAGGAGGGGAACTATAGAGACAGAGGAGAGAGACTGAGGAGGCGAACTATATAGACAGAGGAGAGAGACTGAGGAGGGGAACTATAGAGACAGAGGAGAGAGACTGGGGGAACTATAGAGACAGAGGAGAGAGACTGGGGGAACTATAGAGCCTGCAGCATCACGCTAAAAATGTAATATATAGGAGCCAGGCCAGCCTGCAGCATCACGCTGACAATGTAATATATAGGAGCCAGGCCAGCCTCCAGCATCACAATGTAATATATGGGAGCCGGGCCAGCCTCCAGCATCACACTGATGTAATATATAGGAGCCGGGCCAGCCTGCAGCATCACGCTGACAATGTAATATATAGGAGCCGGGCCAGCCTCCAGCATCACAATGTAATATATGGGAGCCGGGCCAGCCTCCAGCATCACAATGTAATATATGGGAGCCGGGCCAGCCTGCAGCATCACACTGACAATGTAATATATAGGAGCCGGGCCAGCCTCCAGCATCACAATGTAATATATAGGAGCCGGGCCAGCCTGCAGCATCACGCTAAAAATGTAATATATAGGAGCCAGGCCAGCCTGCAGCATCACGCTGACGATGTAATATATAGGAGCCAGGCCAGCCTCCAGCATCACGCTGACGATGTAATATATAGGAGCCAGGCCAGCCTCCAGCATCACGCTGACGATGTAATATATAGGAGCCAGGTCAGCCTGCAGCATCACACTGACGATGTAATATATAGGAGCCAGGCCAGACTCCAGCATCACAATGTAATATATAAGAGCAGGGCCAGCATCACGCTAAAAATGTAATATATAGGAGCCAGGCCAGCCTGCAGCATCACAATGTAATATATAGGAGCCAGGCCAGCATCACACTGATGTAATATATAGGAGCCAGGCCAGCCTGCAGCATCACAATGTAATATATAGGAGCTGGGCCAGCCTGCAGCATCACGCTGACGATGTAATATATAGGAGCCAGGCCTGCCTGCAGCATCACGCTGACGATGTAATATATAGGAGCCAGGCCAGCCTGCAGCATCACACTGATGTAATATATAGGAGCCAGGCCAGCCTCCAGCATCACACTGACGATGTAATATATAGGAGCCAGGTCAGCCTGCAGCATCACGCTGACGATGTAATATATAGGAGCCGGGCCAGCCTGCAGCATCACACTGATGTAATATATAGGAGCCGGGCCAGCCTGCAGCATCACACGGATGTAATATATAGGAGCCGGGCCAGCCTGCAGCATCACACTGATGTAATATATAGGAGCCAGGCCAGCCTGCAGCATCACGCTGACGATGTAATATATAGGAGCCAGGCCAGCCTCCAGCATCACACTGACGATGTAATATATAGGAGCCGGGCCAGCCTGCAGCATCACACTGATGTAATATATAGGAGCCAGGCCAGCCTGCAGCATCACACTGATGTAATATATAGGAGCCAGGCCAGCCTCCAGCATCACACTGACGATGTAATATATAGGAGCCGGGCCAGCCTGCAGCATCACACGGATGTAATATATAGGAGCCGGGCCAGCCTGCAGCATCACACGGATGTAATATATAGGAGCCAGGCCAGCCTGCAACATCATGCTGATGTAATAATATAGGGCGGTAGGTAGCTTAGCGGATAAGAGCGTTGGGCCAGTAACCAAAAGGTTGCTGGTTCAAATCCACGAGCAGACTAGGTATACAAAAATATATCGATGTGCCCTTGAGCAAGGCACTTCACCCTAATTACTTCTGTACATCGCTCTGGATAAGAGCATCTGCTAAATGACAACAAAATGTAAATGTTATGTGATGGATTTAGAGACAGTAGGCTAATCGATGGACCATCTCACACCACTGAGTGAGGCCTCGTCTCTCCTTCCTCTCCTCTCCAGCAGGTCAATGACAGAGAGACAGCAGCCACGGCTCCAGTCGAAGTCCATTCTTACTCAGTCAGCAGGTTTAGGGGGGAAATGTGTGTTTAAAAAGGCCTGACAGAACTGGATGTTAATGTCTCATGTTAATAACATTATGAAGCTTGTGTGAGACAGGGAGGGTTGAGTGTGGGGGGTTTGGTCCATAGGGAGGGTTGAGTGTGGGGGTTTGGTCCATAGGGAGACAGGGAGGGTTGAGTGTGGGGGTTTGGTCCATAGGGAGACAGGGAGGGTTGAGTGTGGGGGTTTGGTCCATAGGGAGACAGGGGGGGTTGAGTGTGGGGGTTTGGTCCATAGGGAGACAGGGGGGGTTGAGTGTGGGGGTTTGGTCCATAGGGAGACAGGGAGGGTTGAGTGTGGGGGTTTGGTCCATAGGGAGACACGGGGGGTTGAGTGTGGGGGTTTAGCCCATAGGGAGACAGGGAAGCTTGAGTGTGGTGGTTTGGTCCATAGGGAGGGTTGAGTGTGGGGGTGTGGTCCATAGGGAGACAGGGAGGGTTGCGTGTGGGGGTTTGGTCCATAATGAGACAGGGAGGGTTGAGTGTGGAGGTTTGGCCCATAGTGAGACAGGGAGGGTTGAGTGTGGAGGTTTGGCCCATAGGGAGACAGGGAAGGTTGAATGTGGGGGTCTGGCCCATAGTGAGACAGGGAGGGTTGAGTGTGGGGTTTGGCCCATAGGGAGACAGGGAAGGTTGAGTGTGGGGGTTTGAGTGTGGGGGTTTGGCCCATAGGGAGACAGGGAGGATGGGGTGTGGGGGGTTGGCCCATAGGGAGACAGGGAGGATGGAGTGTGTGGGGGTTTGGCCCATAGTGAGACAGGGAGGTTGAGTGTGGGGGGTTTGGTCCATAGTGAGACAGGGAGGGTTGAGTGTGGGGGGTTTGGCCCATAGTGAGACACAGAGTTGAGTGTGGGGTTTAGTCCATAGGGAGACACAGAGGATTGAGTGTGGGGGGTGTGGCCCATAGTGAGACAGGGAGGGTTGAGTGTGGGGGTGTGGCCCATAGTGGAGCCAGTCTCTCTCCTGCTCCAGCCCTCTACTCTTGACTCACAGCCCCACCCAGCCCAGCTGGAACCATTGGCCCCCGCACTCCCAGAGCTGTCTGCTCCAACATGTGTGTGTTCTCCTCTCAATCAGTCCCTCTACTCTTGACTCACAGCCCCACCCAGCCCAGCAGGGCTAAAGTTCAGCTGGAACCATTGGCCCCGTCCCTCCCAGAGCTGGCTACTCCAACATGTGTGTGTTCTCCTCTCAGTCCCTCTCCACAGGCTGGACTCTGGACTGACGTTCCCAAATCCCCTCTGACCAGCAGTGCGTTCAACTGCATGGTGTAACAGGCCAGTAATACAGAACAGTCTCACTACAGAGCTGCACGGTGTAACAGGACAGTATAGTACAGAACAGTCTCACTACAGAGCTGCACGGTGTAACAGGACAGTATAGTACAGAACAGTCTCACTACAGAGCTGCACGGTGTAACAGGACAGTATAGTACAGAACAGTCTCACTACAGAGCTGCACGGTGTAACAGGACAGTAGTACAGAACAGTCTCACTACAGAGCTGCACGGTGTAACAGGACAGTAGTACAGAACAGTCTCACTACAGAGCTGTTGTTGTTAGTAGTAGACATGACATGAAACGTGGTCCAATACTTGAGAAATGAACATAGAGTCAGAGGCAGCAAGTTATCGTGCCAGACACCAACCAGCCTGAGCCGTGGGGAACTATAGAGTCAGAGGCAGCAAGTTATCGTGCCAGACACCAACCAGCCTGAGCCGTCATCTCATCAACACAAATAATTCACATTTCCTAATATCCTAATATTGGCACCAAGCAGCCTGAGCAAGAACAAGTTCTCTTTATCTGGTATCAGAATATCCCTAAAACTAGCCTGAGCCAGACATATGAAGTGTCATAACACCCTAAAACTATCCTTAGCCAGATCCTTATTGATATGAAGTGTCATAACACCCCTAAAACTATCCTTATTGATCCAAGCATTGATATGAAGTGTCAGACACACCCCTAAAACTATCCTTATTGATCCTTATTGATATGAAGTGTCATAACACCCCTAAAACTATCCTTATTGATACCTGAAGTGTCATAACACCCTAAAACTATCCTTATTGATATGAAGTGTCATAACACCCCTAAAACTATCCTTATTGATCTAATAACACCCCTAAAACTATCTTATTATTGATATGAAGTGTCATAACACCCCTAAAACTATCCTTATTGATATGAAGTGTCATAACCTAAAACCCTAAAACTATCTATCCTTATTGATATGAAGTGTCATAACACCCTAAAACTATCCTTATTGATATGAAGTGTCATAACACCCCTAAAACTATCCTTATTGATATGAAGTGTCATAACACCCTAAAAACTATCCTTATTGATATGAAGTGTCATAACACCCCTAAAACTATCCTTATTGATATGAAGTGTCATAACACCCCTAAAACTATCCTTATTGATATGAAGTGTCATAACACCCCTAAAACTATCCTTATTGATATGAAGTGTCATAACACCCCTAAAACTATCCTTATTGATATGAAGTGTCATAACACCCCTAAAACTATCCTTATTGATATGAAGTGTCATAACACCCCTAAAACTATCCTTATTGATATGAAGTGTCATAACACCCCTAAAACTATCCTTATTGATATGAAGTGTCATACCACCCCTAAAACTATCCTTATTGATCCTTATTGATATGAAGTGTCAGAACACCCCTAAAACTATCCTTATTGATATGAAGTGTCATAACACCCCTAAAACTATCCTTATTGATATGAAGTGTCATAACACCCCTAAAACTATCCTTATTGATATGAAGTGTCATAACACCCCTAAAACTATCCTTATTGATCCTTGTTGATTTGAAGTGTCATAACACCCCTAAAACTATCCTTATTGACATGAAGTGTCATAACACCCCTAAAACTATCCTCATTGATATGAAGTGTCATAACACCCCTAAAACTATCCTTATTGATATGAAGTGTCATAACACCCCTAAAACTATCCTTATTGATATGAAGTGTCATAACACCCCTAAAACTATCCTTATTGATATGAAGTGTCATACCACCCCTAAAACTATCCTTATTGATATGAAGTGTCATAACACCCCTAAAAATCCTGATCCTTATTGATATGAAGTGTCATAACACCCCTAAAACTATCCTTATTGTCATAACACCCCTAAAACTATCCTTATTGATCCTGAATCCTTATTGATTTGAAGTGTCATAACACCCCTAAAACTATCCTTATTGATATGAAGTGTCATAAAACACCCCTAAAACTATCCTTATTGATATGAAGTGTCATAACACCCTAAAACTATCCTTATTGATATGAAGTGTCATAACACCCCTAAAACTATCCTTATTGATATGAAGTGTCATAACACCCCTAAAACTATCCTTATTGATATGAAGTGTCATAACACCCCTAAAAACTATCCTTATTGATATGAAGTGTCATAACACCCCTAAAACTATCCTTATTGATCTAAAACTATCCATTGATATGAATCATAACACCCCTAAAACTATCCTTATTGATATGAAGTGTCATAACACCCCTAAAACTATCCTTATTGATATGAAGTGTCATAACACCCCTAAAACTATCCTTATTGATCCTTATTGATATGAAGTGTCATAACACCCCTAAAACTATCCTTATTGATATGAAGTGTCATAACACCCCTAAAACTATCCTTATTGATATGAAGTGTCATAACACCCCTAAAACTATCCTTATTGATATGAAGTGTCATAACACCCCTAAAACTATCCTTATTGATATGAAGTGTAACACCCTAAAACATCCTTATTGATATGAAGTGTCCTAAAACTATCCTTATTGATATGAAGTGTCATAACACCCCTAAAACTATCCTTATTGATATGAAGTGTCATAACACCCCTAAAACTATCCTTATTGATATGAAGTGTCATAACACCCCTAAAACTATCCTTATTGATATGAAGTGTCATAACACCCCTAAAACTATCCTTATTGATATGAAGTGTCATAACACCCCTAAAACTATCCTTATTGATATGAAGTGTCATAACACCCCTAAAACTATCCTTATTGATATGAAGTGTCATAACACCCCTAAAACTATCCTTATTGATATGAAGTGTCATAACACCCCTAAAAACTATTGATAACACCCTCCTTATTGATATGAAGTGTCATAACACCCCTAAAACTATCCTTATTGATTATGAAGTGTCATAACACCCTAAAACTATCCTTATTGATATGAAGTGTCATAACACCCCTAAAACTATCCTTATTGATATGAAGTGTCATAACACCCCTAAAACTATCCCTATTATCCTTATTGATATGAAGTGTCATAACACCCCTAAAAATCCTATCCTCATTGATATGAAGTGTCATAACACCCTAAAACTATCCTTATTGATATGAAGTGTCATAACACCCCTAAAACTATCCTTATTGATATGAAGTGTCATAACACCCCTAAAACTATCCTTATTGATATGAAGTGTCATAACACCCCTAAAACTATCCTTATTGATCCTTCATAACACCCTAAAACTATGAAGTGTCATAACACCCCTAAAACTATCCTTATTGATATGAAGTGTCATAACACCCCTAAAACTATCCTTATTGATAACACCCTAAAACTATCCTTATTGATATGAAGTGTCATAACACCCCTAAAACTATCCTTATTGATATGAAGTGTCATAACACCCCTAAAACTATCCTTATTGATATGAAGTGTCATAACACCCCTAAAACTATCCTTATTGATCCTTATTGATATGAAGTGTCATAACACCCTAAAACTATCCTTATTGATATGAAGTGTCATAACACCCCTAAAACTATCCTTATTGATATGAAGTGTCATAACACCCCTAAAACTACTTATTGATATGAAGTGTCATAACACCCCTAAAACTATCCTTATTGATATGAAGTGTCATACCACCCCTAAAACTATCCTTATTGATCCTTATTGATATGAAGTGTCAGAACACCCCTAAAACTATCCTTATTGATATGAAGTGTCATAACACCCCTAAAACTATCCTTATTGATATGAAGTGTCATAACACCCCTAAAACTATCCTTATTGATATGAAGTGTCATAACACCCCTAAAACTATCCTTATTGATATGAAGTGTCATAACACCCCTAAAACTATCCTTATTGATATGAAGTGTCATACACCCTAAAACTATCCTTATTGATATGAAGTGTCATAACACCCCTAAAACTATCCTTATTGATATGAAGTGTCATAACACCCCTAAAACTATCCTTATTGATATGAAGTGTCATAACACCCCTAAAACTATCCTTATTGATATGAAGTGTCATAACACCCCTAAAACTATCCTTATTGATATGAAGTGTCATAACACCCCTAAAACTATCCTTATTGATATGAAGTGTCATAACACCCCTAAAACTATCCTCATTGATATGAAGTGTCATAACACCCCTAAAACTATCCTTATTGATATGAAGTGTCATAACACCCCTAAAACTATCCTTATTGATATGAAGTGTCATAACCCTAAAACTATCCTTATTGATATGAAGTGTCATAACCCTAAAACTATCCTTATTGATATGAAGTGTCATAACACCCCTAAAACTATCCTTATTGATCCTTATTGATATGAAGTGTCATAACACCCCTAAAACTATCCTTATTGATATGAAGTGTCATAACACCCTAAAACTATCCTTATTGATATGAAGTGTCATAACACCCCTAAAACTATCTTATTGATATGAAGTGTCATTATTGATATGAAGTGTCATAACACCCCTAAAACTATCCTTATTGATCCTTATTGATATGAAGTGTGTCATAACACCCCTAAAACTATCCTTATTGATATGAAGTGTCATAACACCCCTAAAACTATCCTTATTGATATGAAGTGTCATAACACCCCTAAAACTATCCTTATTGATATGAAGTGTCATAACACCCCTAAAACTATCCTAACACCCCTAAAACTATATTGATATGAAGTGTCATAACACCCCTAAAACTATCCTTATTGATATGAAGTGTCATAACACCCCTAAAACTATCCTTATTGATATGAAGTGTCATAACACCCCTAAAACTATCCTTATTGATATGAAGTGTCATAACACCCCTAAAACTATCCTTATTGATATGAAGTGTCATAACACCCCTAAAACTATCCTTATTGATATGAAGTGTCATAACACCCCTAAAACTATCCTTATTGATATGAAGTGTCATAACACCCCTAAAACTATCCTTATTGATATGAAGTGTCATAACACCCCTAAAACTATCCTTATTGATATGAAGTGTCATAACACCCCTAAAACTATCCTTATTGATATGAAGTGTCATAACACCCCTAAAAAACTATCCTTATTGATCCTTATTGATATGAAGTGTCATAACACCCCTAAAACTATCCTTATTGATATGAAGTGTCATAACACCCCTAAAACTATCCTTATTGATGATGAAGTGTCATAACACCCCTAAAACTATCCTTATTGATATGAAGTGTCATAACACCCCTAAAACTACTTATTGTCATAACACCCCTAAAATCCTTATTGATATGAAGTGTCATAACACCCCTAAAACTATCCTTATTGATATGAAGTGTCATAACACCCCTAAAACTATCCTTATTGATATGAAGTGTCATAACACCCCTAAAACTATCCTTATTGATATGAAGTGTCATAACACCCCTAAAACTATCCTTATGAAGTGTCATAACACCCCTAAAACTATCCTTATTGATATGAAGTGTCAGAACACCCCTAAAACTATCCTTATTGATATGAAGTGTCATAACACCCCTAAAACTATCCTTATTGATATGAAGTGTCATAACACCCCTAAAACTATCCTTATTGATATGAAGTGTCATACCACCCCTAAAACTATCCTTATTGATCCTTATTGATATGAAGTGTCAGAACACCCCTAAAACTATCCTTATTGATATGAAGTGTCATAACACCCCTAAAACTATCCTTATTGATATGAAGTGTCATAACACCCCTAAAACTATCCTTATTGATATGAAGTGTCATAACACCCCTAAAACTATCCTTATTGATATGAAGTGTCATAACACCCCTAAAACTATCCTTATTGATATGAAGTGTCATAACACCCCTAAAACTATCCTTATTGATATGAAGTGTCATAACACCCCTAAAACTATCCTTATTGATATGAAGTGTCATAACACCCCTAAAACTATCCTTATTGATATGAAGTGTCATAACACCCCTAAAACTATCCTTATTGATATGAAGTGTCATAACACCCCTAAAACTATCCTTATTGATATGAAGTGTCATAACACCCCTAAAACTATCCTTATTGATCCTCATTGATATGAAGTGCCATAACACCCTAAAACTATCCTTATTGATATGAGGTGTCATAACACCCCTAAAACTATCCTTATTGATATGAAGTGTCATAACACCCCTAAAACAGTCCGTATTGATATGAAGTGTCATAACACCCCTAAAACTATCCTTATTGATCCTTCTTGATATGAAGTGTCATAACACCCCTAAAACTATCCTTATTGATATGAAGTGTCATAACACCCCTAAAACTATCCTTATTGATCCTCATTGATATGAAGTGCCATAACACCCTAAAACTATCCTTATTGATATGAGGTGTCATAACACCCCTAAAACTATCCTTATTGATATGAAGTGTCATAACACCCCTAAAACTATCCTTATTGATCCTTATTGATATGAAGTGTCATAACACCCCTAAAACTATCCTTATTGATCCTCATTGATATGAAGTGCCATAACACCCTAAAACTATCCTTATTGATATGAGGTGTCATAACACCCCTAAAACTATCCTTATTGATATGAAGTGTCATAACACCCCTAAAACAGTCCGTATTGATATGAAGTGTCATAACACCCCTAAAACTATCCTTATTGATCCTTCTTGATATGAAGTGTCATAACACCCCTAAAACTGTCCGTATTGATATGAAGTGTCATAACACCCCTAAAACTATCCTTATTGATCCTTCTTGATATGAGGTGTCATAACACCCCTAAAATTATCCTTATTGATATGAAGAGTCATAACACCCCTAAAACTATCCATTTTGATATGAAGTGTCATAACACCCCTAAAACTATCCTTATTGATCCTTATTGATAAGTGTCATAACACCCCTAAAACTATCCATATTGATATGAAGTGTCATAACACCCCTAAAACTATCCTTATTGATCCTCATTGATATGAAGTGTCATAACACTCCTAAAACTATCCTTATTGATATGAAGTGTCATAACACCCATACTACTAATTTTGAAAATTACTCTCTCCAGAAATAAGTCTCTCACTGTTGCTGCCTGCTACCGACCCCCCTCAGCTCCCAGCTGTGCCCTGGACACCATTTGTGAATTGATCGCCCCCCATCTAGCCTCAGAGTTTGTTCTGTTAGGTGACCTAAACTGGGATATGCTTAACACCCCGCCAGTCCTACAATCTAAGCTAGTTGCCCTCAATCTCACACAAATCATCAAGGAACCCACCAGGTACAACCCTAACTCTGTAAACAAGGGCACCCTCATAGACGTCATCCTGACCAACTGGCCCTCCAAATACACCTCCGCTGTCTTCAACCAGGATCTCAGCGATCACTGCCTCATTGCCTGTATCCGCTACGGAGCCGCAGTCAAACGACCACCCCTCATCACGGTCAAACGCTCCCCAAAACACTTCTGTGAGCAGGCCTTTCTAATCGACCTGGCCCGGGTATCCTGGAAGGACATTGACCTCATCCCGTCAGTTGAGGATGCCTGGTCATTCTTTAAAAGTAACTTCCTCACCATTTTAGATAAGCATGCTCCGTTCAAAAAATGCAGAACTAAGAACAGATACAGTCCTTGGTTCACCCCAGACCTGACTGCCCTCGACCAGCACAAAAACATCCTGTGGCGGACTGCAATAGCATCGAATAGTCCCCGTGATATGCAACTGTTCAGGGAAGTCCGGAACCAATACACACAGTCAGTCAGGAAAGCTAAGGCCAGCTTCTTCAGGCAGAAGTTTGCATCCTGTAGCTCCAACTCCAAAAAGTTCTGGGACACTGAAGTCCATGGAGAACAAGAGCACCTCCTCCCAGCTGCCCACTGCACTGAGGCTAGGTAACACGGTCACCACCGATAAATCCATGATTATCGATAACTTCAATAAGCATTTCTCAACGGCTGGCCATGCCTTCCGCCTGGCTACTCCAACCTCGGCCAACAGCTCCTCCCCCGGCAGCTCCTCGCCCAATCCTCTCCAAGTTCTCCTTTACCCAAATCCAGATAGCAGATGTTCTGAAAGAGTTGCAAAACCTGGACCCGTACAAATCAGCTGGGCTTGACAATCTGGACCCCTATTTCTGAAACTATCCGCCGCCATTGTCGCAACCCCTATTACCAGCCTGTTCAACCTCTCTTTCATATCGTCTGAGATCCCCAAGGATTGAAAGCTGCCGCAGTCATCCCCCTCTTCAAAGGGGAGACACCCTGGACCCAAACTGTTACAGACCTATATCCATCCTGCCCTGCCTATCTAAGGTCTTCGAAAGCCAAGTCAACAAACAGGTCACTGACCATCTCGAATCCCACCGTACCTTCTCCGCTGTGCAATCTGGCTTCCGAGCCGGTCACGGGTGCACCTCAGCCACACTCAAGGTACTAAACGATATCATAACCGCCATCGATAAAAGACAGTACTGTGCAGCCGTCTTCATCGACCTTGCCAAGGCTTTCGACTCTGTCAATCACCATATTCTCATCGGCAGACTCAGTAGCCTCGGTTTTTCGGATGACTGCCTTGCCTGGTTCACCAATTACTTTGCAGACAGAGTTCAGTGTGTCAAATCGGAGGGCATGCTGTCCGGTCCTCTGGCAGTCTCTATGGGGGTGCCACAGGGTTCAATTCTCGGGCCGACTCTTTTCTCTGTGTATATCAATGATGTTGCTCTTGCTGCGGGCGATTCCCTGATCCACCTCTACGCAGACGACACCATTCTATATACTTTCGGCCCGTCATTGGACACTGTGCTATCTAACCTCCAAACAAGCTTCAATGCCATACAACACTCCTTCCGTGGCCTCCAACTGCTCTTAAACGCTAGTAAAACCAAATGCATGCTTTTCAACCGATCGCTGCCTGCACCCGCATGCCCGACTAGCATCACCACCCTGGATGGTTCCGACCTTGAATATGTGGACATCTATAAGTACCTAGGTGTCTGGCTAGACTGCAAACTCTCCTTCCAGACTCATATCAAACATCTCCAATCAAAAATCAAATCAAGAGTCGGCTTTCTATTCCGCAACAAAGCCTCCTTCACTCACGCCGCCAAGCTTACCCTAGTAAAACTGACTATCCTACCAATCCTCGACTTCGGCGATGTCATCTACAAAATGGCTTCCAACACTCTACTCAGCAAACTGGATGCAGTATACCACAGTGCCATCCGTTTTGTCACTAAAGCACCTTATACCACCCACCACTGCGACTTGTATGCTCTAGTCGGCTGGCCCTCGCTACATATTCGTCGCCAGACCCACTGGCTCCAGGTCATCTACAAGTCCATGCTAGGTAAAGCTCCGCCTTATCTCAGTTCACTGGTCACGATGGCAACACCCATCCGTAGCACGCGCTCCAGCAGGTGTATCTCACTGATCATCCCTAAAGCCAACACCTCATTTGGCCGCCTTTCGTTCCAGTACTCTGCTGCCTGTGACTGGAACGAATTGCAAAAATCGCTGAAGTTGGAGACTTTTATCTCCCTCACCAACTTCAAACATCAGCTATCTGAGCAGCTAACCGATCGCTGCAGCTGTACATAGTCTATTGGTAAATAGCCCACCCATTTTCACCTACCTCATCCCCATACTGTTTTTATTTATTTACTTTTCTGCTCTTTGCACACCAATATCTCTACCTGTACATGACCATCTGATCATTTATCACTCCAGTGTTAATCTGCAAAATTGTAACTATTCGTCTACCTCCTCATGCCTTTTGCACACATTGTATATAGACTCCCCCCTTTGTTTTCTACTGTGTTATTGACTTGTTAATTGTTTATTCCATGTGTAACTCTGTGTTGTCTGCTCACACTGCTATGCTTTATCTTGGTCAGGTCGCAGTTGTAAATGAGAACTTGTTCTCAACTAGCCTACCTGGTTAAATAAAGGTGAAATAAAAAATATAAAAAATAAAACTATCCTTATTGATCCTTATTGATATGAAGTGTTATAACACCCCTAAAACTATCCTTATTGATATGAAGTGTCATAACACTCCTAAAACTGTCCTTATTGATATGAAGTGTCATAACACCCCTAAAACTATCCTTATTGATAGCAAGTGCCGTAACTTGCGACCAATAAAAATGAGAAATTGGACACCTTTGTTTAATTCCGCATCCAATGTTGAATCTCTGAAGTGCCGTGGGATAATTTAACAGAGCTGTTACTATAATTATAAAGTGTCTTAATTATATTGACCAAAACAAAACAAAAAATCAAAAGAGTCTCAAAAATAAAAATAATGTTTAACTGTATCAAAAGCCATTTAAAAGTCCACAAATAAAACACAGCCATCTTCCACAATGTTCTCGTTGTCGTCTGTCAAGTCCAATACGGGTCTAATATGATGACATATGTGTCTGCCCTTCATAAAACCAGACTGGGTTTCATCAATGATTTGGTCAAGACCTGCAAGCAGCTTTTCCATCATTGTTCATTCAATGTGATTTGGTCTCCAAATTGTCTGACATCACAGGATCTTTGTTTGATTTGGGTATTACAGAAATGAGGCCTTGTTGTCATTGAAACAGGCAGGACCCATAAATCAACTGCCTCTTTAAAAACATTAAATTCAACAATATCCTTCTGAAAATATTTATAGAATTCACTGATGATGCCATCATTCCCTGGAGATTTGTTCTTTTCACTTAAATCACCAGACTTTTGGAAGTCTATGAATTTTGCATAGTCTTTGACAGAGTCAGGACAGGCAGATACGTCACTAGTAGGACAGGCATTACTGGGATAAAGGCGACCATAGAATTCTGAAACAAGTTTGGAAATATCTTTGGGGTTTTCATTTTCTTTGTCATCTATATGAAGCTTATGAATAGATGGAAATTCTGAACTTCTCTAAAATTGTAACGGTTGTGTTTTTTCACCACCTTCCTCCAACCATCTCCTCCTGCTCTCTCTTTATACATTCTGTCCATTTCTAGTTGTAAAGAGAATAACAGACCCTCCAACCATCTCCTGCTCTCTCTTTATACATTCTGTCCATTTCTAGTTGTAAAGAGAACAGACCCTCCAACCATCTCCTGCTCTCTCTTTATACATTCTGTCCATTTCTAGTTGTAAAGAGAATAACAGACCCTCCAACCATCTCCTTCTGCTCTCTCTTTATACATTCTGTCCATTTCTAGTTGTAAAGAGAATAAGACCCTCCAACCATCTCCTCCTGCTCTCTCTTTATACATTCTGTCCATTTCTAGTTGTAAAGAGAATAACTGACCCTCCAACCATCTCCTCCTGCTCTCTCTTTATACATTCTGTCCATTTCTAGTTGTAAAGAGAATAACTGACCCTCCAACCATCTCCTCCTGCTCTCTCTTCATACATTGGGTCCGTTTCTAGTTGTAAAGAGAATAACTGAGCCTTTCCTTCTTCATCAAGGTCCTCCATAGAGATTAGAGAAAGTTTTTCCTTAACAAGTTTATCTTCCCTCAATCTTTTAAGTTCAGTTTCTTTACCTCTCTTCATGGCTGTTTGTCTCATCTCATACTTCATTCATTCACAATATTTTCCATAAGACTTAAATAGTTGGGCTTCCCTCCAATTCTCTTGTATAATATGTTTGGCATCCATCTTGAAATGATCATCTTCCAACAGTCTACTATTGAGTTTCCAATAACTCTGTTTATTAACTTCAGATCCATTCATAGGATCCATGAATGGGGGCGGCAGGGTAGCCTAGTGGTTAGAGTGTAGAGGGGGCAGGGTAGCCTAGTGGTTAGAGTGTAGAGGCGGCAGGGTAGCCTAGTGGTTAGAGCGTTGGACTAGTAACCGGAAGGTTGCAAGTTCAAACCCCAGAGCTGACAAGGTACAAATATGTCGTTCTGCCCCTGAACAAGGCAGTTAACCCACTGTTCCTAGGCCGTCATTGAAAATAAGAATTTGTTCTTAACTGACTTGCCTAGTTAAATAAAGGGTAAAAAAGATAAGAATATAACTTTATGATCGGTAAGATTTGGATGGTTCAATGGATACCTTGACTACAGTGTTATCTAATGAATTACAAGTCAACTCTTGGCAGTCTGGACATGTCCTTGTTACACCAAGTGAAGTCCTTTTTATCAGGATATGTAGATCTCCAAATATTGACTAATCCAATCCCAAGAAATAGATGATAAAAACTCAGGATTAACAATGCTGGATCTGTTATTAGGAGGCGGATATCTGTCAATCAGCACATTAGATACAGAATTATAATCTCCACCTGAGATCATTTTTGATCTCCTGAAATACACCTTTAACTCTTTTCATCTCTTCTTGAAATAAAATCCGTTTTGTTTGTTGTTGGATGCATAAATATATAAAAACATTTCACTGTTAAAATTAACCAACGTCCAGAGTGGTGAGTCTTACTACTGGTGACCTCCCCTTTAAATGCACCTCTTAAAACTGCTACACCTGCAGAGTGGTTGTTGCCATATAACCAGATATCGTTACCCCAGGGCGTCCCACAGGGCGGTGTACAATTGGTCCAGCGTCGTCCGGGGGAGGCAGTCTTTGTAAATAAGAATTTGTTCTTAAACCGACTAGCCAAGTTAATTAAAAAGGTTCACAAAAAAATAATTCTTACTCCCACAAGGGGGAGGCATTGTGTAGACCTTACAATAAGCAGTTAGTGTTTAGTTTAGCCAGTTCTCAGGTCAGCTTTTTCCTCATTCAAGTGTTGGGTCTACATTTTTTAGAATAAAAGGCTGCTTTTCAACTGGTAATTACAGCAGTGTTTTGGCGTTCCAGTTCTGTCAGAGTTCGGCTCTCTCTCCAGTGTTCTGATTTGGCCACATTTCCCGTCGATGACAGTTCTTGCACCGATAAAAAAAGCCTTTTTCCTGCCGTTCAGGCGACAGCCACCATCAGCCACAGTTTCTCTCTTTATCCGCTGAGATCAGGCTGTAGCCACCAGCAGCCACAGTTTCTCTCGCCACTTTATCCGCTGAGGTCAGATCCTCCGTGAACCTCAATGTTTGCTTGATGAGAAACTCACAATTCTTCGCTCGTCTCCAGAGAAGATCGCGTGTAGATCTGTTAGTGAACCGGATGATGGTTTTCCCTCGGTCTCGTCTTGATCCTCGAGTCTTCCCAAACGATGAACGATGTCCACATTTTCCTGAAGTTTGGCTTTTGATTCTGGAATGTCAGCTCCACAGATGTCAACAACTCTGGAATGACAGCTCCACAGATGTCAACAACTCTGGAATGACAGCTCCACAGATGTCAACAACTCTGGATTTGATGTCCTCACCCGCCTGCTCTGAAATTCCATGGAGCCTCAGGTTCCACCTGCGCTGGGATCTCTCCTCCTCGTTCACCTTTTGCTCGAGTTTCGTCCCCTTCTCATTTTCCTGCCAGATAACTTCCACTTTTGAGGGGTTTCACTTCTCTAAAGATAGTCAGGTATTGATTTTTTTCATGGCCTAAATTTTCATCGTATTCTCCCTAACCATATCCCTCCAAGTCCCTTTCATCTATCGTTGCTGTCAAAAAGCATCACAATATTGTTTTGCATCTCAAGAAGTGACATACCCTCTTGGCCTCTTCTTTTCCCCCTGGGGCTTGACCGGGGGAGTACTGGGACCGTAAGGTAACGGCCTGAGCTGGGGACTGGAGGGGTGCAAGTTGTGACCATTGTTGTCCATACACATTAAATCTCCATCCCCCATAGCAGTATCCCCCCCCCTCAGTTACATTCTGAAGAAGAGTACCTAAAACCATCTTTTGCTATTAATTGTCCATCTGATGATTTCTCCATTTCTTTTCTTTTGGTTCTGGAAGCTTCCATGTAACACTAGACAAGCCCGTTTTTAAGCTAGCTAGCGGATCTAGTGTTGTCGCTGGAACTTAATTGTTTTTAAAGGTGAATAACTTGCAGAAAGTAATCTGTTACTTTAGTAAAACAAACTAACCCATATTCATACGGTGTTTTATAACTGATCAAATGGTCATATCTGGGTCAGGAAATCCAAGCATTTCTTCAGCTACCAAGAAAATGTATCTGCACCGACCACCATCTGCTCAGGGTCGTTTTCCTTGTTGGAAGGTGACCCTTCGTCCATGTCTGAGGTAACTGAGCGCTCTGGAGTAGGTTTTCATCAAGGATCTCTCTGTGCTTCAGTCCGTTCAACTTTGTCTTGATTATCCCTGCTTATTGGCTATGCTCAGCAGGCCCAATACATTATTATCCCTGCTTATTGGCTATGCTCAGCAGGCCCAATACATTATTATCACTGCTTATTGGCTATGCTCAGCAGGCCCAATACATTATTATCACTGCTTATTGGCTATGCTCAGCAGGCCCAATACATTATTATCACTGCTTATTGGCTATGCTCAGCAGGCCCAATACATTATTATCCCTGCTTATTGGCTATGCTCAGCAGGCCCAATACATTATTATCCCTGCATATTGGCTATGCTCAGCAGGCCCAATACATTATTATCCCTGCTTATTGGCTATGCTCAGCAGGCCCAATACATTATTATCCCTGCATATTGGCTATGCTCAGTAGGCTACAGGCCCAATACATTATCCCTGCATATTGGCTATGCTCAGCAGGCCCAATACATTATTATCCTGCTTATTGGCTATGCTCAGCAGGCCCAATACATTATTATCCTGCTTATTGGCTATGCTCAGCAGGCCCAATACATTATTATCACTGCTTATTGGCTATGCTCAGCAGGCCCAATACATTATCCCTGCATATTGGCTATGCTCAGCTATAGGCCCAATACATTATCCCTGGGTATGGCTATTCAGGCCCAATACATTATTATCCTGTGTGATTTTATGTGCAGGCCCTAATTATCTCTCTTTTCTATGCTCAGGAGGCCCAATACATTATTATCACTGCTAGGACCAGGCCAATACAGGATTATCCTGCATACATGATGACCAATACATTATTATCCCCCATGCTCCAGGCCCAATACATTATTATCCTGCTTATTGCTGCTCCAGTTTCAACTGTTCTGCCTTATTATTATGCTCAGAGGCCCATGCTGGTCATTTCACTGAACATTTGAACATCTTGGCCATGTATCTGTTATAATCTCCAGGCCCAATACATTATTATCACTGCTTATTGGCTATGCTCAGGACTGGCCCACCCATTATAGCCTGGTTCCTCTCAGGTTTCTTCCTGGTTTTGGCCTTTCAGCAGGACATTTTTCACTAGCCACCGTGCTTGCTCACACCTGCATTATTTCCTGCATTTGGCTTGCTCAGGGCCCAATACATTATTATCCCTGCATATTGGCTATGCTCAGCAGGCCCAATACATTATTATCACTGCTTATTGGCTATGCTCAGCAGGCCCAATACATTATTATCACTGCTTATTGGCTATGCTCAGCAGGCCCTACATTATTATCACTGTGTACATTATTATCACTGCTTATTGGCTATGCTGCAGGTTACATTATTATCACTGTCTGCTCCAGGCCCAATACATTGTATGGCACTTCCCAGTCATATTGGCTATGCTCAGCAGGCCCCAGTCTGCCCTGTGTGTGGTATCTGAGCTGAGGTTCCCATACATTATTATCTGCCCTATTGCTATGCTCAGCAGGTACATTATTATCACTGCTTATTGGTTCCCAGTCTGCCTATGTGCCCAATACATTATTATCACTGCTTATTGGTTCCCAGTCTGCCCTGTGTGTGCTCTGAGGCTACATTATTATCCCAGTCTGCCCTGTGTCAGCAGGCCCAATACATTATTATCCCTGCATATTGGTTCCCAGTCTGCCCAATACATTATTATCCCTGCATATTGGCTATGCTCAGCAGGCCCAGTCTATCCCTGCATATTGGTATCTCAGCAGGTTCCCAGTCTGCCCTGCATATGTGTGTATGCTCAGCAGGTTCCCAGTCTATTATCCCTGCATATTGGCTATGCTCAGCAGGCCCAATACATTATTATCCCTGCATATTGGTATGCTCAGCAGGCCCAATACATTATTATCCCTGCATATTGGCTATGCTCAGCAGGCCCAATACATTATTATCCCTGCTTATTGGCTATGCTCAGCAGGCCCAATACATTATTATCCCTGCATATTGGCTATGCTCAGTAGGCTATAGGCCCAATACATTATCCCTGCATATTGGCTATGCTCAGTAAGCTATAGGCCCAATACATTATGGGTATCCTATTCTGTGTCCTGTGTGAATTTAAGTGTGCTCTCTCTAATTCTCTCTTTCTTTCTCTCTCTCGGAGGACCTGAGCCCTAGGACCATGCCTCAGGACTACCTGACATGATGACTCCTTGTTGTCCCCAGTCCACCTGACCGTGCTGCTGCTCCAGTTTCAACTGTTCTGCCTTATTATTATTCGACCATGCTGGTCATTTATGAACATTTGAACATCTTGGCCATGTTCTGTTATAATCTCCACCCAGCACAGCCAGAAGAGGACTGGCCACCCCACATAGCCTGGTTCCTCTCTAGGTTTCTTCCTAGGTTTTGGCCTTTCTAGGGAGTTTTTCCTAGCCACCGTGCTTCTACACCTGCATTGCTTCCTGTTTGGGGGTTTTAGGCTGGGTTTCTGTACAGCACTTTGAGCTCAGACACGCCCTGTGTGTGTCTGAGCTGAGGTTCCCAGTCTGCCCTGTGTGTGTATCTGAGCTGAGGTTCCCAGTCTGCCCTGTGTGTGTGTGTATCTGAGCTGAGGTTCCCAGTCTGCCCTGTGTGTGTGTATCTGAGCTGAGGTTCCCAGTCTGCCCTGTGTGTGTGTATCTGAGCTGAGGTTCCCAGTCTGCCCTGTGTGTGTATCTGAGCTGAGGTTCCCAGTCTGCCCTGTGTGTGTGTATCTGAGCTGAGGTTCCCAGTCTGCCCTGTGTGTGTGTGTATCTGAGCTGAGGTTCCCAGTCTGCCCTGTGTGTGTGTGTGTATCTGAGCTGAGGTTCCCAGTCTGCCCTGTGTGTGTGTGTGTATCTGAGCTGAGGTTCCCAGTCTGCCCTGTGTGTGTGTGTGTATCTGAGCTGAGGTTCCCAGTCTGCCCTGTGTGTGTGTGTATCTGAGCTGAGGTTCCCAGTCTGCCCTGTGTGTGTGTGTATCTGAGCTGAGGTTCCCAGTCTGCCCTGTGTGTGTGTGTATCTGAGCTGAGGTTCCCAGTCTGCCCCTGTGTGTGTGTATCTGAGCTGAGGTTCCCAGTCTGCCCTGTGTGTGTGTGTATCTGAGCTGAGGTTCCCAGTCTGCCCTGTGTGTGTGTGTATCTGAGCTGAGGTTCCCAGTCTGCCCTGTGTGTGTGTGTGTATCTGAGCTGAGGTTCCCAGTCTGCCCTGTGTGTGTGTGTGTATCTGAGCTGAGGTTCCCAGTCTGCCCTGTGTGTGTGTATCTGAGCTGAGGTTCCCAGTCTGCCCTGTGTGTGTGTATCTGAGCTGAGGTTCCCAGTCTGCCCTGTGTGTGTGTATCTGAGCTGAGGTTCCCAGTCTGCCCTGTGTGTGTGTATCTGAGCTGAGGTTCCCAGTCTGCCCTGTGTGTGTGAGCTGAGGTTCCCAGTCTGCCCTGTGCTGAGGTTCCCAGTCTGCCCTGTGTGTGTGTATCTGAGCTGAGGTTCCCAGTCTGCCCTGTGTGTGTGTCTGAGGTTCCCAGTCTGCCCTGTGTGTGTGTATCTGAGCTGAGGTTCCCAGTCTGCCCTGTGTGTGTCTGAGGTTCCCAGTCTGCCCTGTGTGTGAGCTGAGGTTCCCAGTCTGCCCTGTGTGTGTCTGAGCTGAGGTTCCCAGTCTGCCCTGTGTGTGTCTGAGGTTCCCAGTCTGCCCTGTGTGTGTCTGAGGTTCCCAGTCTGCCCTGTGTGTGTCTGAGGTTCCCAGTCTGCCCTGTGTGTGTCTGAGGTTCCCAGTCTGCCCTGTGTGTGTCTGAGGTTCCCAGTCTGCCCTGTGTGTGTCTGAGGTTCCCAGTCTGCCCTGTGTGTGTCTGAGGTTCCCAGTCTGCCCTGTGTGTGTCTGAGGTTCCCAGTCTGCCCTGTGTGTGTCTGAGGTTCCCAGTCTGCCCTGTGTGTGTCTGAGGTTCCCAGTCTGCCCTGTGTGTGTCTGAGGTTCCCAGTCTGCCCTGTGTGTGTCTGAGCTGAGGTCCTTACCCGCAGTCTGCCCTGTGTGTCTGAGCTGAGGTGTACAGTCTGCCCTATGTGTGTCTGAGCTGAGGTGTACAGTCTGCCCTATGTGTGTCTGAGCGGAGGTTCTTACCCGCAGTCTGGGGCGGGGCACCATCGACAGTCGGGGTCGGTCACCAGCCATCGCCTCAACATGAACTCCTCGTACTTCTCCATGAGGGGCTGGTCTCCCAGGATGATGCGTATGTCGTGGGGGTTGAACCGCTCAGAGCACTCTGGACAGCTGATGTTGACGCGCGACTCACTGATCTCTATTCGCAAGTACTGGCGCAGGCAATCCGCACAGGAGCGGTGGTGGCAGGTCATGATGTCTGGGAAACTGTCCCTAGAGTGACGTAGAAGGCACAGAGGGCACTCCAGCAGCTCTCGACCCCGGGAGGAAGAGGAGGAGGACGAGGAGGATGACGCCCCGAGGGAGGAGGTGCAGGCAGCTCCGGCCACTGAGAAGGCAGAGTTCTTATCGTTCAGCGTGAGGTCTGAGTGGATGCTGTCTATGCTGGCGATACCATCCACCCCTCCTTCCCCATGGAGCTCCATGGACTTCCTCTTGGGGTCCCGGCGCCGTCTGAACAGGTTCCCCATGGACAGGCGTCTCTTCTTGGGGGCCTTCTTGACGGAGGGCAGGCTGACTGAGGAGGAGGACTGAAAGTCCCGGTCAGAGCCCATGGTTTGGTGCTTCTGGAGGTTCATCATGGCTCCAGTGGGATTAGGGGGGGGCTGCCCAACCCCTCACATGGACAGGGTTAGGGAGGCCGGGGAGAGACTGGAGGGGAGGCCGGGAGAGATTGGGAGAGAGGCCGGGGAGAGACTGGGGGTGGGGTTGGGGACAGGGGAGGGGGTCGGGGACAGGGGAGGGGGTCAGGGGTCTAGTGGGGAACACAGGGTTTAAGCCATGGTGGTTCTCGTCAGTCCTTTCCTGGGTCTTCGGGCTCCTTGTTCTGTCCGTCTGAGGAGAGAAGGAACAAGCTGTTAACAAGTATTCAAACACCGTCTAGCGTGCCGCCCCCCAGGCTGCCGTCTAGCGTGCCGCCCCCCAGGCTGCCGTCTAGCGTGCCGCCCCCCAGGCTGCCGTCTAGCGTGCCGCCCCCCCCCAGCGTGCCGCCCCCAGCCGTCAGCGTGCCGCCCCCCAGGCTGCCGTCTAGCGTGCCGCCCCCAGACTGCCGTCTAGCGTGCCGCCCCCAGACTGCCGTCTAGCGTGCCGCCCCCAGACTGCCGTCTAGCGTGCCGCCCCCAGACTGCCTTCTAGCGTGCCACCCCAGACTACCGTCTAGTGTACCACCCCAGACTACCGTCTCTCAACTTCCGGCGCCGACAGAGATGGCCGCCTCGCTTCGCGTTCCTAGGAAACTATGCAGTGTTTTGTTTTTTTTACGTGTTATTTCTTACATTAGTACCCCAGGTCATCTTAGGTTTCATTACATACAGTCGAGAAGAACTACTGAATATAAGATCAGCGTCAACTCACCATCAGTACGACCAAGAATATGTTTTTCGCGACGCGGATCCTGTGTTCTGCCTTACTAACAGGACAACGGAGTGGATCCCATGCAGCGACCCAAAAAAACGACTCCGATAAAGAGGGAAACGAGGCGGTCTTCTGGTCAGACTCCGGAGACGGGCACACCGTGCACCACTCCCTAGCATTCTTCTTGCCAATGTCCAGTCTCTTGACAACAAGGTTGATGAAATCTGAGCAAGGGTAGCATTCCAGAGGGACATCAGAGACTAACGTTCTTTGCTTCACGGAAACATGGCTCACTGGAGAGACGCTATCCGAGGCGGTGCAGCCAGCGGGTTTCTCCACGCATCGCGCCGACAGAAACAAACATCTTTCTGGTAAGAAGAGGGGCGTATGCCTTATGGCTAACGAGACATGGTGTGATGAAAGAAACATACAGGAACTCAAATCCTTCTGTTCACCTGATTTAGAATTCCTCACAATCAAATGTAGACCGCATTATCTACCAAGAGAATTCTCTTCGATTATAATCACAGCCGTATATATCCCCCCCCAAGCAGACACATCGATGGCTCTGAACGAACTTTATTTAACTCTCTGCAAACTGGAAACGATTTATCCGGAGGCTGCATTCATTGTAGCTGGGGATTTTAACAAGGCTAATCTGAAAACAAGACTCCCTAAATTTTATCAGCATATCGATTGCGCAACCAGGGGTGGAAAGACCTTGGATCATTGTTACTCTAACTTCCGCGACGCATATAAGGCCCTGCCCCGCCCCCTTTCGGAAAAGCTGACCACGACTCCATTTTGTTGATCCCTGCCTACAGACAGAAACTAAAACAAGAGGCTCCCACGCTGAGGTCTGTCCAACGCTGGTCCGACCAAGCTGACTCCACACTCCAAGACTGCTTCCATCACGTGGACTGGGATATGTTTCGTATTGCGTCAGATAACAACATTGACGAATACGCTGATTCGGTGTGCGAGTTCATTAGAACGTGCGTTGAAGATGTCGTTCCCATAGCAACGATTAAAACATTCCCTAACCAGAAACCGTGGATTGATGGCAGCATTCGCGTGAAACTGAAAGCGCGAACCACTGATTTTAATCAGGGCAAGGTGACTGGTAACATGACCGAATACAAACAGTGCAGCTATTCCCTCCGCAAGGCTATCAAACAAGCTAAGCGTCAGTACAGAGACAAAGTAGAATCTCAATTCAACGGCTCAGACACAAGAGGCATATGGCAGGGTCTACAGTCAATCACGGACTACAGGAAGAAATCCAGCCCAGTCACGGACCAGGATGTCTTGCTCCCAGGCAGACTAAATAACTTTTTTCCCCGCTTTGAGGACAATACAGTGCCACGGCCTGCAATGAAAACATGCGGTCAAGGACATCAACCACCCGAGCCACTGCCTGCTCACCCCGCTATCATCCAGAAGGCGAGGTCAGTACAGGTGCATCAAAGCTGGGACCGAGAGACTGAAAAACAGCTTCTATCTCAAGGCCATCAGACTGTTAAACAGCCACCACTAACATTAAGTGGCTGCTGCCAACACACTGACACTGACTCAACTCCAGCCACTTTAATAATGGGAATTGATGGGAAATGTAAATATATCACTGGCCACTTTAAACAATGCTACCTTATATAATGTTACTTACCCTACATTATTCATCTCATATGCATACGTATATACTGTACTCTATATCATCGACTGCATCCTTATGTAATACATGTATCACTAGCCACTTTAACTATGCCACTTTGTTTACATACTCATCTCATATGTATATACTGTACTCGATACCATCTACTGTATCTTGCCTATGCTGCTCTGTACCATCACTCATTCATATATCCTTATGTACATATTCTTTATCCCCTTACACTGTGTATAAGACAGTAGTTTTGGAATTGTTAGTTAGATTACTTGTTGGTTATTACTGCATTGTCGGAACTAGAAGCACAAGCATTTCGCTTCACTCGCATTAACATCTGCTAACCATGTGTATGTGACAAATAAAATTTGATTTGATTTGATTTAGTGTACCACCCCAGACTACAGTCTAGTGTACCACCCCAGACTAAGTTGAGTGAATTTTGGCCCATTCCTCCTGACAGAGCTGGTGTAACTGAGTCAGGTTTGTAGGCCTCCTTGCTCTCACACGCTTTTTCAGTTCTGCCCAAAACATTTCTATAGGATTGAGGTCAGGGCTTTGTGATGACCACTCCAATACCTTGACTTTGTTGTCCTTAAGCCATTTTGCCACAACCTTAGAAGTATGCTTGGGGTCATTGTCCATTTGGAAGACCCATTTACGACCAAGCTTTAACTTCCCTGACTGATGTCTTGAGATGTTGCTTCAATATATCCACATAGCTTCATGAGGAAGGAAAATTATCTAATTTGTGAAGTGTACAAGTCCCCCCTGCAGCAAAGCACCACCACAACATGATGCTGCCACCCTCATGCTTCACTGTTGGGATGGTGTTCTTGGGCTTGCAAGCCTCCCTCTTTTTCCTCCAAACATAACGATGGTAATTTGTTTCATCAGACCAGAGGACATTTCTTCAAAAAGTACGATCTTTGTCCCCATGTGCAGTTGCCAACCGTAGTCTGGCTTTTTTAATGGCGGTTTTGGAGCAGTGGCTTCTTCCTTGCTGAGCAGCCTTTCAGGTTATGTCGATATAGGACTCATTTTACTGTGGATAAAGATACTTTTGTACCGGTTTCCTCCAGAATCTTCACGAGGTCCTTTGCTGTTGTTCTTGGATTGATTTGCACTTTTCGCACCAACGTACGTTCATCTCTAGGAGACAGAACGGGTCTCCTTCCTGAGTGGTATGACGGCTGCGTGGTCCCATGGTGTTGTGTACTTGTGTACTATTGTTTGTACAGATGATCGTGGTACCTTCAGGCGTTTGGAAATTGCTCCCAAGGAACCAGACTTGTGGAGGTCTACAATTGTTTTTCTGAAGTCTTGGCTGATTTATTTTGATTTTCCCATGATGTCAAGCAGAGGCACTGAGTTTGAAGGTAGGCCATGAAATACACCTCCAATTGACTGAAATTATGTAAATTAGCCTATCAGAAGCTTCTAAAGTCATGACATCATTTTTCTGGAATTTTCCAAGCTGTTTAAAGGCACAGTCAACTTAGTGTAGTAAACTTCTGACCCACTGGAATTGTGATACAGTGAATAAGTGAAATAATCTGTCTGTAAACAGAAAAATGACTTGTGTCATGCACAAAGTAGATGTCCTAACCTTAACCTACAGTCCTTTACTGTGGAATTACCCTAGAGTCCTTTACTGTGGAATTACCCTAGAGTCCTTTACTGTGGAATTACCCTAGAGTCCTTTACTGTGGAATTACCCTAGAGTCCTTTACTGTGGAATTACCCTAGAGTCCTTTACTGTGGAATTACCCTACAGTCCTTTACTGTGGAATTACCCTAGAGTCCTCTACAGAACAGCCTTCTGACAAGAAGAGCCCTCAGCTCTTCCTCCAGGATATTACTTCCTAACCCACTTCAAAAGACCATGGTGCACTTCCTCCTTTGGGGCTGCTCTGAACTCTTAACTACTACGGTGAAATAGCACAAGAGGATTCTCTTAAAACGAGGAGTGAGAAGGACAGCGCTTTCCAAAAGGAGGGAGAATAGAGGATATTGCATTTCAGTCAGAATATCCTGACAGCTGTACTGGTATGTGTTCTTCACCAGGAGCAGATGTCGAGTTGTACTGTGTTATTCTGATGGGGGTTTGGGACAGGTCAACTAGCTAGCCCTGTGTTCTTCACCAGGAGCAGATGTCGAGTTGTACTGTGTTATTCTGATGGGGGTTTGGGACAGGTCAACTAGCTAGCCCGTCTCCAGACAGGGTTTCAGAAGCCTCGCAGAATGAAACACTCAGCTCATCTGGACAAGAAAGAAAGTCAGCAGAGAGGAGTTATTCAAACTCCTCACACAGCTTTATTAAGACGATAAACTAGAACCAGCTGGGCCCTGGCCTGAGAAAAGGTGCCTGAGAGAGTTAAGGAGGGAGAGAGAGGTACAACCCATACTGCTCCAGCCTTCTCCCTCAGCTCTAGTCCTGAGGTCCAACCCATTCTGCTCTCAGCTCTAGTCCTGTGGTCCAACCCATTCTGCTCTCAGCTCTAGTGCTGTGGTCCAACCCATTCTGCTCTCTCAGCTCTAGTGCTGTGGTCCAACCCATTCTGCTCTCTCAGCTCTAGTCCTGTGGTCCAACCCATTCTGCTCTCTCAGCTCTAGTCCTGTGGTCCAACCCAGTCTGCTCTCAGCTCTAGTCCTGTGGTCCAACCCAGTCTGCTCTCAGCTCTAGTCCTGTGGTCCAACCCAGTCTGCTCTCAGCTCTAGTCCTGTGGTCCAACCCATTCTGCTCTCAGCTCTAGTCCTGTGGTCCAACCCATTCTGCTCTCAGCTCTAGTTCTGTGGTCCAACCCATTCTGCTCTCTCAGCTCTAGTCCTGTGGTCCAACCCAGTCTGCTCTCAGCTCTAGTCCTGTGGTCCAACCCAGTCTGCTCTCAGCTCTAGTCCTGTGGTCCAACCCAGTCTGCTCTCAGCTCTAGTCCTGTGGTCCAACCCATTCTGCTCTCAGCTCTAGTCCTGTGGTCCAACCCATTCTGCTCTCAGCTCTAGTCCTGTGGTCCAACCCATTCTGCTCTCTCAGCTCTAGTCCTGTGGTCCAACCCATTCTGCTCTCTCAGCGCTTGTGCTGTGGTCCAACCCATTCTGCTCTCTCAGCTCTAGTCCTGTGGTCCAACCCATTCTACTCTCTCAGCTCTAGTCCTGTGGTCCAACCCAGTCTGCTCTCAGCTCTAGTCCTGTGGTCCAACCCAGTCTGCTCTCAGCTCTAGTCCTGTGGTCCAACCCATTCTGCTCTCAGCTCTTGTCCTGTGGTCCAACTCTAGTCCTGTGGTCCAACCCAGTCTGCTCTCAGCTCTAGTCCTGTGGTCCAACCCATTCTGCTCTCAGCTCTAGTCCTGTGGTCCAACCCATTCTGCGCTCAGCTCTAGTCCTGTGGTCCAACCCATTCTGCTCTCAGCTCTAGTTCTGTGGTCCAACCCATTCTGCTCTCTCAGCTCTAGTCCTGTGGTCCAACCCAGTCTGCTCTCTCAGCTCTAGTCCTGTGGTCCAACCCAGTCTGCTCTCTCAGCTCTAGTCCTGTGGTCCAACCCAGTCTGCTCTCTCAGCTCTAGTCCTGTGGTCCAACCCAGTCTGCTCTCAGCTCTAGTCCTGTGGTCCAACCCATTCTGCTCTCTCAGCTCTAGTCCTGTGGTCCAACCCAGTCTGCTCTCAGCTCTAGTCCAACCCATTCTGCTCTCAGCTCTAGTCCTGTGGTCCAACCCATTCTGCTCTCTCAGCTCTAGTCCTGTGGTCCAACCCAGTCTGCTCTCAGCTCTAGTCCAACCCATTCTGCTCTCAGCTCTAGTCATGTGGTCCAACCCATTCTGTTCTCAGCTCAGTTCTGTGGTCCAACCCATTCTGCTCTCTCAGCTCTAGTCCTGTGGTCCACCCCATTCTGCTCTCTCAGCTCTAGTTCTGTGGTCCAACCCAGTCTGCTCTCAGCTCTAGTCCTGTGGTTCAACCCATTCTGCTCTCAGCTCTAGTCCTGTGGTCCAACCCATTCTGCTCTCAGCTCTAGTCCTGTGGTCCAACCCAGTCTGCTCTCAGCTCTAGTCCTGTGGTCCAACCCATTCTGCTCTCAGCTCTAGTCCTGTGGTCCAACCCATTCAGCTCTCAGCTCTAGATAACACAGCCACAAGGTAGGTGACGAGCCTGCTGTGTTAAAGGGCTCCCACTAGATAACACAGCCACAAGGTAGGTGACGAGCCTACCTGTTCCTGGTTTACATCACACTTCCTGTGAAGGGTAGGACTGTCGCTCACCACCGCCAACACTTGGTCTGGAATGCAAATAGTTAGCCAGCGTGAGCTAGCTACCGAGCTAGCATACGAACTCTGTAGCACAGACTAGATCCTCCATATGAAAAAAAGTGCATTGTGGGTAGTTTAGAAAACTTCCGGATATAAGTTCATGTAATAACCCGAAAACACAACTACGTTTGTACTTGTAGGTAACCAGATGGTGACTCCAACTCCTGCTTCCTGCCGTTACTCTCCAGACGGCTCTGCTGCGTTCCTGGAATCCAGTCTTAATCTGCCGCTTAAATAAACACAGGAAAATATGGACGCGTGACGCAGGAACAGCAACTAATAATGAAGCCCAGCGTGCCTCGGGAGAATGATTACCATACTACTGCAGGACGATAAGGTCTAGCATCAACACCCTTCAACAAGCGGAGAGCTCATCCCGTCCACCTCCCCCCTAAAGACCTCCCGTCCACCTCACCCCAGACCTATCGTCCACCTCCCCCTAAAGACCTCCCGTCCACCTCCCCCTAAAGACCTCCCGTCCACCCCCTAAAGACCTCCCGTCCACCTCCCCCTAAAGATCTCCCTCCCCCCCCCCAGACCTCCCGTCCACCCCCCTAAAGGCCTCCCGTCCACCTCCCAGGCCCCCAGACCTATCGTCCACCTCCCCCCTAAAGGCCTCCCGTCCACCCCCTAAAGACCTCCCGTCCCCCCACCTCCCTAAAGACCTCCCGTCCACCTCCCCTAAAGACCTCCCGTCCAATGCCCCCCCAGACCTCCCGTCCACTCCCCCTAAAGACCTCCCCGTCCACCCCCCTAAAGACCTATTTCGTCCACCTCCCTCCCAGACCTATCGTCCACCTCCCCCCACCTCCCCCAGACCTGACATCGTCCACCTCCCCCCTCCCAGACCTCCCGTCCACCTCCCCTCCCAGACCTCCCGTCCACCCCCCTAAAGACCTCCCGTCCATTACCCCCCCTAAAGACCTCCCGTCCACCGTCCGCCCCCCCAGACCGCCAGTCTTCCTCCCGTCCACCCCCCCCCCCCAGGCCTCCCTCCCCCAGTCCACCTCCCTCCCCAGGCCTCCCGTCCGCCCCAGGCCTCCCGTCCGCCCCAGGCCTCCCGTCCGCCCCAGGCCTCCCGTCCCATCATGTGATCTCAAATGCCCTGAGACTCAGACCGTTAAGTTCTCTCCATAGCTCTTAAATTCTCTAGAAGAGCTCTTGATTTCTCTCCATAGCTCTTAAATTCTCTAGAAGAGCTCTTGATTTCTCTCCATAGAGCTCCACAAACACTTGAGAAGTCAAAAGAGCCTTCCCTGTGAAAGAATGATGTGAGGGACTGGAGTCCTGACAGAGAGAACATGTCGTTCTGAGTAGGAAGTGAATTTGTTGACTGTCGCCCACAGACATTGACTCACATTCAAAAACCACACAGTGGATTACTGGACATTTAGAAGGCCCAGAGAGACATTTCCCAAACCTGTTACCGCTGGTTAAATATTTACTGACCGACTGAGCCTCAGATACAACAGGGAGGGTTGTCTCCTGACTGAGCCTCAGATACAACAGGGAGGGTTGTCTCCTGACTGAGCCTCAGATACAACAGGGAGGGTTGTCTCCTGACTGAGCCTCAGATACAACAGGGAGGGTTGTCTCCTGACTGAGCCTCAGATACAACAGGGAGGGTTGTCTCCTGACTGAGCCTCAGATACAACAGGGAGGGTTGTCTCCTGACTGAGCCAGGGAGGGTTGTCTCCTGACTGAGCCTCAGATACAACAGGGAGGGTTGTCTCCTGACTGAGCCTCAGATACAACAGGGAGGGTTGTCTCCTGACTGAGCCTCAGATACAACAGGGAGAAATCACCACCCACAACCAGAATGTCATGCCTATAGCTCAGAGGCCAGTCTCTCAATGACCTCTCAGTAATAATGTCATCTTCTATAGTTTCTGGCAGCGTGAGACGAGGTCCAGGCCTCGACGAACACAGACCTCCTCCACCTTCAGATAAATCCCTTCTAAATGAGGAGCAGGGACACTCCAGCAGCCAGATACATCGATGGACAACATAGTTGGGCCCACTAGCTCCAAACAAGCCACCAAGCTTAGACACTGAAACCAGACTGACAGGCCCAGTCCAGACCCACAACGATATGGCCAGGGAGACATAATGAAACCAGACTGACAGGCCCAGTCCAGACCCACAACGATACAGCCGGTGACATAATGAAACCAGACTGACAGGCCCAGTCCAGAACCACAACGATATGGCCAGGGAGACATAATGAAACCAGACTGACAGGCCCAGTCCAGAACCACAACGATACGGCCGGTAACATAATGAAACCAGACTGACAGGCCCAGTCCAGAACCACAACGATACGGCCGGTAACATAATGAAACCAGACTGACAGGCCCAGTCCAGAACCACAACGACGGTGTCATAATGAAAGCACCAACATATCCGTATCAAACAGGAGAGATTCCAGTGTAAATAGATGTAGTGTCTGTGACGATAGTCCAGGGTTATGGACCAGCAGCCCCAGCCAGGCTCAGCAACACTAAACCCTCAGAACAAACAGCAGACCACAGTCGTAACCTAACTGGAGAGAGCAAAGTGGCCACATTCTTATCATGCTCTGGTCAATTCAGCCCTTCTGCACATTCCTGTGCTGCTATGGGGAAAGGAGTGGCACGTGGCCAGGGTATTAGTGGGAAGTGGGGACAGACGGGACAGGCAGGCCTGGGCATTAGGGCTTTAGTGGGGACAGACAGGACAGCCAGGCCAGGGCATTAGGGCTTTAGTGGGGACAGACAGGCCAGGCAGGCCAAGGTATTAGTGGGAAGTGGGGACAGACAGGACAGGCAGGCTTGGGCATTAGGGATTTAATGGGGACAGGCAGGCTTGGGCATTAGGGATTTAATGGGGACAGCCAGGCCAGGGCATTAGGGCTTTAGTGGGGACAGACATGCCAGGGCATTAGGGCTTTAGTGGGGACAGACATGCCAGGGCATTAGTGGGGACAGACAGGATAGGCAGGCCAGGGCATTAGTGGAAAGTGGGGACAGTCAGGACAGCCAGGCCATTAGGGCTTTAGTGGGGACAGACAGGACAGCCAGGCCAAGGCATTAGGGCTTTAGTGGGGACAGACAGGACAGCCAGGCCAAGGCATTAGGGCTTTAGTGGGGACAGACAGGCCAGGCAGGCCAGGGCATTAGTGGAAAGTGGGGACAGTCAGGACAGCCAGGCCATTCGGGCTTTAGTGGGGACAGACAGGATAGGCAGGCCAGGGCATTAGTGGAAAGTGGGGACAGACAGGACAGCCAGGCCATTAGGGATTTAGTGGGGACAGACAGGCCAGGGCATTAGTGGAAAGTGGGGACAGTCGGGACAGCCAGGCCATTAGGGATTTAGTGGGGACAGACAGGCCAGGCAGGCCAGGGCATTAGTGGAAAGTGGGGACAGTCAGGACAGCCAGGCCATTAGGGATTTAGTGGGGACAGCCAGGACAGGCAGGAAAACCTGTTTGGGATAGGGGGCAGCATTTTCACTTTCAGATGAAAAGCCCAGAGTAAACTGCCTAAGGCTTCCACTAGATGTCAACAGTCTTTAGAACCTTGTTTCAGGCTTCTACTGTGAGGTGGGAGAGAATTTTCTCTATTTCTGCTTTTTGTGACTCCTCTCTTTGGCTGGAAAAATGGCTGTGTTTTTTTTGTGACCTAACAATCACATGGTGTGCTTTCACTGTAAAGCCTTTTTCAAAATCAGACACGATGGGTAGATTAACAAGAAGTTAAGATTTTATTTGGTGTATTGCACTTGTGAATGTATGCAAGTGAAATATTTCCAAAAAATATTTTTGAATTTCGCGCTCTGCCTTTTCAGCGGATATTGTCGAGCCTAGCCCTAAAGAAGATAACAGTAGACTGACTGATGTGGTCTAGGGATGGAGTTGATCAGTCCCTCTCAGCTCCACTACTCACTGACCAAGTGTGGAGCAAGGCCAGCTACCAGGCGCTCCGGGTTAACCCAGCTACCAGGCGCTCCGGGTTAACCCAGCTACCAGGCGCTCCGGGTTAACCCAGCTACCAGGCGCTCCGGGTTAACCCAGCTACAGGTACGGCGGGTTAACCTTGCACATCTACCTACATGTACATATTACCTCACCTAAACGATGCCCCCACACATTGACTCTGTACCGGTACCCCCTGTATATAGTCTCCATATTGACTCTGTATCGTAATACCCTGTATATAACCTCCATATTGACTCTGTATCGTAATACCCTGTATATAACCTCCATATTGACTCTGTACCGTAATACCCTGTATATAACCTCCATATTGACTCTGTACCGTAATACCCTGTATATAACCTCCATATTGACTCTGTACTGGTACCCCCTGTATCTATCTCCATAGAGGAACTCTGGAACTCTTCTCCCTCTATTGCTTAGTTTGTCCAGGCGGCCAGCTCTAGGAAGTCTTGGTGGTTCCAAACTCCTTCCATTTAAGAATGGAGGCCATTTTGTTCTTGGGGACCTTCAATGCTACAGAAATATTTTGGTACCCTTCCCCAGGATCTGTGCCTTGACATAATCCTGTCTCGGAGCTCTACGGACAATTTCTTCGACCTCATGGCTTGGTTTTTGCTCTGACATGCACTGTCAACTGTGGGACCTTATATAGACAGGTGTGTGCCTTTCCAAATCATGTCCAATCCATTGAATTTACCACAGGTGGACTCCATTCAAATTGTAGAAACATCTCAAGGATGATCAATGGAGAACAGGATGCACCGGAGCTCAATTGAGTCTCATAGCAAAGGGTCTGAAAACGTATGTAAATAAGATACTTCGGTTTGTTTTATACGTTAGCAAAAATGTCTTAACCTGTTTTTGCTTTGTCATTATGGGGTATTGTGATGTCATTATGGGGTATTGTGATGTCATTATGGGGTATTGTGATGTCATTATGGGGTATTGTGTGTAAATGGACTTTTATTTTTATTTTATTTAATCCATTTTAGAATAACATAACAAAATGTGGAAAAGGGGGAGGGGTCTGAATGCTTTCTGAACGGACTGTATTATCAGAATTACTGAAGGACGTGGACACCTGCCAAGTAGTCTATCGCTTGTTACTGAAGGACGTGGACACCTGCCAAGTGGTCTATCGCTTGTTACTGAAGGACGTGGACACCTGCCAAGTGGTCTATCGCTTGTTACTGAAGGACGTGGACACCTGCCAAGTAGTCTATCGCTTGTTACTGAAGGACGTGGACACCTGCCAAGTAGTCTATCGCTTGTTACTGAAGGGCGTGGACACCTGCCAAGTAGTCTATCGCTTGTTACTGAAGGACGTCGGCACCTGCCAAGTAGTCTATCGCTTGTTACTGAAGGACGTGGACACCTACCAAGTAGTCTATCGCTTGTTACGTACCGTATAACTCAGATACTATCTGACTGTCAGCCATGTACAGGGTTAGTGTTCTCTATATATGTACCGTACAGGGTTAGTGTTCTCTATATATGTACCGTACAGGGTTAGTGTTCTCTATATATATGTACCGTACAGGGTTAGTGTTCTCTATATATATGTACCGTACAGGGTTAGTGTTCTCTATATATGGGGGCAGGGTTAGTGTTCTCTATATATGTACCGCACTATTAGTGGGTTAGTGTTCTCTATATATGTACCGCACAGGGTTAGTGTTCTCTATATATGTACCGCACAGGGTTAGTGTTCTCTATATATGTACCTGCACAGGGTTAGTGTTCTCTATATATGTACCTGGCCATGCACAGGGTTAGTGTTCTCTATATATGTACCATGCCCCAGGGTTAGTGTTCTCTATATATGTCCCCGTCCACAGGGTTAGTGTTCTCTATATATGTACCGCACAGGGTTAGTGTTCTCTATATATGTACCGCACAGGGTTAGTGTTCTCTATATATGTACATCAGGGTTAGTGTTCTCTATATATGTACCGCACAGGGTTAGTGTTCTCTATATGTACCGCACAGGGTTAGGGTGTTCTCTATATATGTACCGCACAGGGTTAGTGTTCTCTATATATGTACGAAGGGCACAGGGTTAGTGTTCTCTATATATGTACCGCACAGGGTTAGTGTTCTCTACTATCTATGTCACCGCACAGGGTTAGTGTTCTCTATATATGTACTGTACAGGGTTAGTGTTCTCTATATATGTACCGCACAGGGTTAGTGTTCTCTATATATGTACTGTACAGGGTTAGTGTTCTCTATATATGTACCGTACAGGGTTAGTGTTCTCTATATATGTACCGTACAGGGTTAGTGTTCTCTATATATATGTACCGTACAGGGTTAGTGTTCTCTATATATATGTACTGTACAGGGTTAGTGTTCTCTATATATATGTACCGTACAGGGTTAGTGTTCTCTATATATGTACCGTACAGGGTTAGTGTTCTCTATATATGTACCGTACAGGGTTAGTGTTCTCTATATATGTACCGTACAGGGTTAGTGTTCTCTATATATGTACCGTACAGGGTTAGTGTTCTCTATATATGTACCGTACAGGGTTAGTGTTCTCTATATATGTACCGTACAGGGTTAGTGTTCTCTATATATGTACCGTACAGGGTTAGTGTTCTCTATATATATGTACTGTACAGGGTTAGTGTTCTCTATATATGTACCGTACAGGGTTAGTGTTCTCTATATATGTACCGTACAGGGTTAGTGTTCTCTATATATGTACTGTACAGGGTTAGTGTTCTCTATATATGTACCGTACAGGGTTAGTGTTCTCTATATATGTACCGTACAGGGTTAGTGTTCTCTATATATGTACTGTACAGGGTTAGTGTTCTCTATATATGTACAGTATAACTCAGATACTGTCTGACTGTCAGCCATGTAAAGGGTTATAGCGTCAGTATAATGGGCTAATAGCATAGTCTTATTTGGAGTGTCGTGTGAGATATACACACACACACACACACACACACACACACACACACACACACTACTGCCCACTACATGTACAATACAAACATACGTGCAGCAAAGACAAATGAAAACATCCACATCCATTGTTCTGTTGTTAAAGCCACTATGACAGACAACAGAACAGGAATGTTTCCAACCCCAACAAAGACAGCAGTCTCCCTCCCTCCTCTCCGGCTGTAAAGGAGAGGAAATGAGGTAAGCACCCAGGCATCCCTGGCCCTGCTCCGCTGGGGAAGAATGAAAGAGGAGGAGAAACAGAGGGCCGAGGAGAGGAACGAAGGCGTGAGGTAAACTTGACTGATCCCGCAAAGAAACGCTCCTCCCGCAAAGAAACGCTCCTCCCGCAAAGAAACGCTCCTCCCGCAAAGAAACGCTCCTCCCGCAAAGAAACGCTCCTCCCGCAAAGTCAGGGACAGCCAGAGAAGCAGGATAAACACACAGCTAACAGCTCCTATAAATTGTGTCGTGCAGATCAGGCAAGGGGGAACCCCCCACTACTCAACCCCACCCAAGCTGTTAAAAATATCCCTCAGTAAAAGGCAGATAAGTCAATGTGGGAAAAGTAAACCCCCCCCAAAAGAAACCCAGACCAGCAGCTCAAACGCTCACACACAGACAGTAGGCCTCATCTTTACACTGACGCACATTTGAGCAGGCGTGCGTTGACATGACAAGGCCTTTCGGTTATCCCTTAAAGCTGACACCTGTTCCAGAGGATCTGTAAGGCCGGAGGAAGAGAGCCTTCAGAAGTACCACGAGTTGGACAGCAGAGTGAAGGAAAAGCAGTCAACAAGTGCTCAGCATATGTGGGAACTCCTTCAAGACTGTTGGAAAAGCATTCCAGGTGAAGCCGGTTGAGAGAATGCCAAGAGTGTGCAAAGCTGCCATCAAGGCAAAAGGTGGCTACTTTGAAGAATATAAAATACATTTTGATTTGTTACCGATTTTTGGCCTATATCACCCAGCCCTAGATTAGGTTCTGTTTGGCCCAGGCTATATCACCCAGCCCTAGATTAGGTTCTGTTTGGCCCAGGCTATATCACCCAGCCCTAGATTAGGTTCTGTTTGGCCCAGGCTATATCACCCAGCCCTAGATTAGGTTCTGTTTGGCCCAGGCTATATCACCCAGCCCTAGATTAGGTTCTGTTTGGCCCAGGCTATATCACCCAGCCCTAGATTAGGTTCTGTTTGGCCCAGGCTATATCACCCAGCCCTAGATTAGGTTCTGTTTGGCCCAGGGCCCAGGCTATATCACCCAGCCCTAGATTAGGTTGTTTGGCCCAGGCTATATCACCCAGCCCTAGATTAGGTTCTGTTTGGCCCAGGCTATATCACCCAGCCCTAGATTAGGTTCTGTTTGGCCCAGGCTATATCACCCAGCCCTAGATTAGGTTCTGTTTGGCCCAGGCTATATCACCCAGCCCTAGATTAGGTTCTGTTTGGCCCAGGCTATATCACCCAGCCCTAGATTAGGTTCTGTTTGGCCCAGGCTATATCACCCAGCCCTAGATTAGGTTCTGTTTGGCCCAGGCTATATCACCCAGCCCTAGATTAGGTTCTGTTTGGCCCAGGCTATATCACCCAGCCCTAGATTAGGTTCTGTTTGGCCCAGGCTATATCACCCAGCCCTAGATTAGGTTCTGTTTGGCCCAGGCTATATCACCCAGCCCTAGATGAAGTTCTGTTTGGCCCAGGCTATATCACCCAGCCCTAGATGAAGTTCTGTTCGCCTGTTTGGTCCAGTCCTGAAAAAAAAGAGACCCTAAACCCTGCCAAAACCATCTTCAACCCTTGTCTCTCTGCCAGTTGTTAAATAGCTCAAAATAGGCTCAATGTTGTTGCTTCTGTAGTGAGAGCCACAATATGGAGGTAATATAGTCCTCTGTAAACAGCAGTCTGAATCCCCATCATTACCATGCCTGTTCAGGATTATCTCTGCCTGACAGGTCACTACATTTTCAAGGTGGACCAAAGTTACAGATTTAAAAAGGAGAGCATTTCTCGGCCAACTTGGTCTCTATAATAAGATTTGGTAATATTTCCCAGACACCACCACTCTCATCCTGCTCTCAGCAGGCCCACAGCTGTACCCAGATAGCTGCTTGGATGGCTCACTTTACGGTTCAGTGGAACACCCACCTTGAAATCCACTACAAACAATCTGTCAACAACGATATATTAGCCTGGGAAACAGAGCACTGCGAGGTCCACGGTTTAGATTAGGACAAGCCAACGATACATTAGCCTGGGAAACAGAGCACTACACTGAGGTCCACGGTTTAGGTTAGGACAAGACAGCGATACATTAGCCTGGGAAACAGCACTACACTGAGGTCCACGGTTTAGGTTAGGACAAGACAACGATACATTAGCCTGGGAAACAGCACTACACTGAGGTCCACGGTTTAGGTTAGGACAAGACAACGATATATTAGCCTGGGAAACAAAGCACTGCACTGTGAGGTCCACGGTTTAGATTAGGACAAGGGCTGGAGTAAATCAATTCGGGAAATAAAAGTTAACAGGAAATTGAATTTCAAATGATTTCCTGAATTGTATTCAAATGTAATGGGACCTGGGTTGAGAAACAGAGTGGATGAAGCCTGGCTTGTCTCTCAGAGTACCATCGTGTTCTGCGGGGCAGTAATATAGTGGAATCAGAACGTGGAAACCACTAGGTAATACACAGATCTCTGCTCAACATAGAATCACAAGGTTATCGGTCTCTCTGGTAGAGCCGAACAGAACATAGTTGACTACAAAATACAAAGTGGCCAGTGTGTCTTTGCCAAGCAACGTATAAAAAGGATGGTTGAAATGAAAACTGAGATGATTATTCGCATTAAAATATAAATCCAGTAGGCTAGAGGCCTCTTTCACAATCACACTATAACTGATTCCAGAGGTCGACCCAAAACAACGCCGTCGAAAGAGAAGGTGCCGGAGCGGTCTTCTAGTGAGGCTTTGGAGGCACGCACACCACCCACCGCTTCCCAGTATATTACTCGCTAATGTCCAGTCGCTAGTTTTAAAAAAGTCAACGAAATCAGGACAAGAGTTGCTTTCCAAAGACATATCCTGGATTGTAACATACTCTCTTTCACGGAGACGTGGCTAGCTGGGGACATGCTGTCGAAGTCTGTGTACAGCCAACGGGATTTTCAGTGCATCGCGCCGACATGAACAAACATCTCTCCGGTAAGAAAAAGGGGGTGGGGGTGTATGTTTTATGATTAACAACTCATGGTGTAATTGTAACAACATACAAGAACTCAAGTCCTTTTTGTTCACCTGACCTAGAATTCCTCAAAATAAAATGGCAACCGTATCATCTCCCAAGAGAACTCTCCTCGGTTATAGTTACAGCCGTGTATATACACTGGACTCGATGCAAACAGGAAACCATATATCCCTGAGGCTGTATTTATTGTAGCTGGGGATTTTAACAAAGCTAATTTGAGAACAAGGCTTCCTAAATTCTATCAGCATATCGATCGCAGTACATGAGCGAGTAACACGCTCGACCACTGCTCCTCTAACCTCTGCGGTGCATTCAACGCCCTTCTCCCGCCCTCCTCAAAATCTGACCATGACTCCATCTTGTTGCTCTCCTCCTATAGGCAGAAACTGAAACAGGATGCGCCTGTGCTAAGGTCTATCCAACGCTGGTCTGACCAAATCGGATTGTTTTGATCACGTGGACTGGGGTATGTTCCGGGTAGCCTCAGACAATAACATCGACGTCTACGCTGACTCGGTGAGTGAGTTTATAAGGAAGTGTATAGGAGATGTTGTACCCACTGTGACTTAAAACCTTCCCTAACCAGAAACAGTGGATTGATGGCAGCATTCACGGACAACTGATAGCACGAACCACCGCATTTAATCATAGCAAGGCGACTGGAAACACGGCCAAATACAAACAGCGTAGTTATTCCCTCCGTAAGGCAATCAAACAAGCAAAACGTCAGTATGGAGAAAGTAGTCACAATTACAGACCGCGTCACCGTGCCGGGGAGGGGATGGACCTCGGGAGGGGAGGGACCTCTCTCTACAGACCAGACACCGTCACCGGGAGGGACTCTCTACTACAGGGAGGGACCTCTCTACTACAGACCTGCCATCCAGCGTCACCGTGCCAAAGCTGGGGAGGGACCTCTCTACTACAGACCGCGTCACCGTGCCAGCCACTTTAATCATGGGAATTGGGGAGGGACCTCTCTACTACAGACCGCGTCACCGTGCCCTCTACTACAGACCACGTCACCGTGCCGGGACTGGGGAGGGACCTCTCTACTGTATGATAGTAGTTTTTTTGGAATTGGTTAGATTACTTGCTCGTTATTACTGATTTCACTACAGACCACGTCACCGTGTCGGGGGGAGGGACCTCTCTACTGCCGGGGAGGGACCTCTCTACTACAGACCACGTCACCGTGCCGGGGGGGAGGGAGGGACCGTGCCTCTACTACAGACCACGTCACCGTGCGGGGAGGGGAGGGGACCGCGTCACCGTGCCGGGGAGGGACCTCTCTACTACAGACCACGTCACCGTGCCGGGAGGAGGGAGGGACCGTGCCGGGGAGGGGAGGGACCTCTACTACAGACCACGTCACCGTGCCGGGGAGGGGAGGGACCCTCTGCCGGGGAGGGGGGACTACAGACCGCGTCACCGTGCGGGGAGGGGAGGGGAGGGACCTCTACTACAGACCGCGTCACCGTGCCGGGAGGGGAGGGACCTCTACTACAGACCCGCGTGCCACCGTGCCGCGTCACCGTGCCGGGGAGGGACCTCTACTACAGACCGCGTCACCGTGCCGGGGAGGGGAGGGACCTCTACTACAGACCGCGTCACCGTGAACCTCTACTACCGCGGGAGGGGAGGGACCTCTACTACAGACCGCGTCACCGTGTCGGGGAGGGACCTCTGCTACAGACCACGTTACCGTGCCGGGGAGGGGAGGAACCTCTACTACAGACCAGGACCTCGTGCTGAGAGAGTGGACTTAAGCTATGCAATATGAGAAGGGTAGTAATATTTGGGTGAATGTAGTGGCTTCAATTCAATTCAAATCATTTCATTCTCTTTCCTTCATTTGTTCTTTTGACAGGATGCCATCTCTGCCCCCTTTTGACAGGATGCCATCTCTGCCCCCTTTTGACAGGATGCCATCTCTGCCCCCTTTTGACAGGATGCCATCTCTGCCCCCTTTTGACAGGATGCCATCTCTGCCCCCTTTTGACAGGATGCCATCTCTGCCCCCTTTTGACAGGATGCCATCTCTGCCCCCTTGAAAAGCTAGACCAGCTGGCCTTTCAAAACAACAAACAAATGTTTCATTCTAATTTAGCTCCAGTGCCACCAGCCTAAGTCAGTCAGTCAGCCAGCCAGCCAGTCATTCAGCCAGTCATTCAGCCACTCACAGGACAACTTTTCAGCTGCCAAACTAACACATGGTGGATGTTTTCATCCACAGCCCAAGGGAAGCAGGCAGGGCAGGCCGACCCTGAACCACACTGGCAGGCAGGGACGAGGGTCGGGGCAGGCCGACCCTGAACCACACTGGCAGGCAGGGACGAGGGTCTGGGCAGGCCGACCCTGAACCACACTGGCAGGCAGGGACGAGGGTCGGGGCAGGCCGACCCTGAACCACACTGACAGGCAGGGACGAGGGTCGGGGCAGGCCGACCCTGAACCACACTGACATGCAAGGACGAGGGTCGGGGCAGGCCGACCCTGAACCACACTGACATGCAGGGACGAGGGTCGGGGCAGGCCGACCCTGAACCACACTGACATGCAGGGACGAGGGTCGGGGCAGGCCGATTCTGAACCACACTGACAGGCAGGGACGAGGGTTGGGGCAGGCCGCGTTATCACCTGGTACTCCCTGTATATAGCCACGTTGTCACCTGGTACTTCCTGTATGTAGCCACGTTATCACCTGGTACTTCCTGTATATAGCCACGCTATCACCTGGTACTTCCTGTATATAGCCACGTTATCACCTGGTACTTCCTGTATATAGCCACGTTATCACCTGGTACTTCCTGTATATAGCCACGTTATCACCTGGTACTTCCTGTATATAGCCACGTTATCACCTGGTACTTCCTGTATATAGCCACGTTATCACCTGGTACTTCCTGTATATAGCCACGTTATCACCTGGTACTTCCTGTATATAGCCACGTTATTACCTGGTACTTCCTGTATATAGCCACGTTATTACCTGGTACTTCCTGTATATAGCCACGTTATTACCTGGTACTTCCTGTATATAGCCACGTTATTACCTGGTACTTCCTGTATATAGCCACGTTATTACCTGGTACTTCCTGTATATAGCCACGTTATTACCTGGTACTTCCTGTATATAGCCACGTTATTACCTGGTACTTCCTGTATATAGCCACGTTATTACCTGGTACTTCCTGTATATAGCCACATTATTTTTACTCTTTATTTTATTCGTTATTCACGGTGTCACTATTTCCATTTTCTCTTGATGGAAATGGACCCTGTAAGCATTTCACTGAGTCTTCACCTGTTGTTTACACCTGTTGTTTACACCTGTTTACACCTGTTGTTTACACCTGTTGTTTACACCTGTTGTTTACACCTGTTTACAGGTGAAGCATGTGAAAAATACAATGGGAGTTGATTAGAAATAGCAGCCCTGTAACCAGGCAGTGCTGTGCCTGGACACATTTAGAGCGGTTTAACGACAGATAAACTAGCAGCAGCTTGGCCCCTAGCAGGCCTATATAAAGAACCTGTTTAATCTCAACACATCCCGGTTAGGAGATGGAGGATTTTATACACTGGGCCTCTGATGTCCTGCCCTGCCCTCTGATGTCCTGCCCTGCCCTTTGATGTCCTGCCCTGACCCCTGACGCCCCGCCCTGACCCCTGACGCCCCGCCCTCTGACGCTCGAACCCTCAGCCTTCTGGTCCCAAGCCCAGCGAGCCATCAACTGTGCCACAAAAAAAAAACATTTATAAGAGAGAGTGGATATCCACATTTATAAACCTGGGTTGTTACACAACTCCCTCCTTCCACAAGGACAGTTTTACAGCGCCTCTTAAGGGCTCTCCACAGTGATTTCACAATCTGTGCAAATCGGCACTACGGAGCGCCATTCGCTTCGCGTTCCAAAAATTGTCACAAAAGTACATAGGCAGGTGGGCGGCGCCCGTACCGATAGCTTCATAACCACAAAACTGTGGTTATACGCTATACATTCAAAAGTGTGTGGACACCCCTTCAAATTAGTAGAGTCGGCTATTTGGCCTTACTGAAGAGCTCAGTGACTTTCAACGTGGCACAGTCGTAGGGTGCCACCTTCCCAATAAGACACAGGGTGCCACCTTCCCAATAAGACAGTTCATCACATTTCTGCGCCGGTCAACTGCAAGTGCTGTTATTCTGAACGTGGAAAAAGTCTACGAGCAACAACGACTCAACCGCAAAAGTGGTAGGCCACACAAGCTCACAGAACGGGACCGCAGAGCGGTAGGCCACACAAGCTCACAGAACGGGACCGCAGAGCGGTAGGCCACACAAGCTCACAGAACGGGACCGCAGAGCGGTAGGCCACACAAGCTCACAGAACGGGACCGCAGAGCGGTAGGCCACACAAGCTCACAGAACGGGACCGCAGAGCGGTAGGCCACACAAGCTCACAGAACGGGACCGCAGAGCGGTAGGCCACACAAGCTCACAGAACGGGACCGCAGAGCGGTAGGCCACACAAGCTCACAGAACGGGACCGCAGAGCGGTAGGCCACACAAGCTCACAGAACGGGACCGCAGAGCGGTAGGCCACACAAGCTCACAGAACGGGACCGCAGAGCGGTAGGCCACACAAGCTCACAGAACGGGACCGCAGAGCGGTAGGCCACACAAGCTCACAGAACGGGACCGCAGAGTGGTAGGCCACACAAGCTCACAGAACGGGACCGCAGGGTGCGGAAGCGTGTCCTCAGTTGCAACATTCCCTACAGAGTTCCAAACAGTCTCTGGAAGTCGGGACAATAACTATTTGTCGGGAGCTTCAGTGAAATGGTTTCCATGGCGGAGCAACTTAAGATCACCATGCACAACGCCAAGCGTCGGCTGGATTGGTGTAAAAGTCATTGGACTCTGGAGAAGTGAAAAGGCGTTCTCTGGAGCGATGAATCACGCTTCACCATCTGGCAGTCCGACGAACAAAATCAGGGTTTGACAGATGTCAGTAGAACACTACGTGCCCCAATGCATAGTGTCAACTGTCAAGTTTGGTGGAGGAGGAATAATGGTCTGGGGCAGTTTTTCATGGTTCGGGCCCCTTAGTTCCAGTGAAGGGAAATCTTAACGCTACAGCATGCAATGACATTCTAGACGATTCTGTGTTTCCAACTTTGTGGCAACAGTTTGGGGAAGGCCCTTTCCTGTTTCAGCATGACAATGTCCCCGTGCTCAAAGCGAGGTCCATACAGAAATGGTTTGTCGAGAACAGTGTGGAAGAACTTGATTGGCCTGCACAGAGCCCTGACCTCAACCCCATCCAACACCTATGGGATGAATTGTAACGCAGACTGCGAGCCAGGCCTAATTGCCCAACATCCGTGCCCAACCTCACTAATGCTCTTGTGGCTTAATTAATGGAAACAAGTCCCTGCAGCACACAGCAATGTTCCAACATCTAGTGGAAAGCAACTCCAAATGAATGCCCATGATTTTGGAATACGATGTTCGACGAGCAGGTGTCCACATACTTTTGGCTATGTAGTTTAGTTAGCCTCTATGAATGGGTTAGATCCCACCCACATGAGGGCTAAAGCGAGCATAGCGGAATACAAGTACTAGTTCAAACATACTGTTACAGGGACACCGGCCAAAAAAAACACACCGTAGTTAGTTGATAACACCGTCCGTTCACGTCCGACACCGAAGTAATGAAACAGGCAGGTTTGTGAGGCTCGAACCCTCAACCTTCTGGTCCTGAGCCCAGCGCGTCATCAACAGTACCACAACAACAAACATACCGGCACTTAAAGTCGATACAATTACAACAAATATTACCTGGGCGCTGGACACTGTTTCTCCCAAATAAAAATTCCAGATAGCACAGAAAAATATTTAGGAGCATATGCCTCCTCTAAATGGTAGCACAGTAGAGTCATGTTAACAGCTTGTTGGATAACAATTTAAATCCACCGTCTGACCAAACAAACATGGATATAACTAACCCCAATTAAGATACAAATAGGGTATTGATTGTGTTACATATCTATAAAATGGAAACAGTGTCGCTACAAGAGGCAGACAGAGGAGAATCGGCCAGATGGATGTTTAGCTAGCTAACAACTGCATGGACTGTTCAGAAAGACAGGAAAAATCACCTTCAAGTGTTGTTAACGTACCGTTTAACAACTGTAATTCCGTCTGTCCTGGTCAAATGTCAACAAAACATTATTTCTCTTCAACATGCCCACCCCCTCGAGAAATCCTTCTTTAATCTACTTTTGCGTCGCGTCCCACCTTCTTCCGTTCTGAGCTGATCAAAAGACGGGTCGAGTTCTCGTCCAAACAGAAAGTTCACACCTTCTCGCGAGATCTCGACCAAGTCATCGTAAGTCTGGAGTTTGGCTCGACATTATGTTTACTTTCATATGAAACATAAGTAATACCCTTCCATCAATCATGAAAAGTCCCATAGAGAGCAAACTTTGAAACAGTCATGGTCATTTTTAAATACATACAGTGATACTTTAATTTACACAGAACGATCATCAAGAACTACTGTAAGTTACTGTTACAGTCCACAAAAGAGTCCTTTCATTGCACCTACCATCATGATTTACATTATTCACATGCTTCTCATAACTGTCAAGAGTTGAGAGATGCTTTCGGGAAAACTTTCAGGCTTCAAGGAATTTGGTTGTCCATGTTACAGACATAAATCTGACAGGCCTGTCTATCAGAAGGAATATCCAGGAGTTAAAACTGGAAAGTAGAGAGAGGACGCCCCCTGGTGTTAACTTGCAGCACAGTCCGTCTTTATAATAACTGACCTGGAATAAACAGAGTTTACTGTTGATGAGTTTTCTAGCTGAAAGTAAAAATGTAGTATTTTATTAGGATCTCCATTCGCTAAAATATCAATACATTTATGCCTTCATGTGTTCCATGTGTCAGGTAACTCATTATAACAGCAACACTGCAGCCATTCGTTTTTTCCCATATATTACGACCCTTTGCTCCCCTGTTACCATTGCTTTGTCTAAACAGGTCCTGATATCCTGAACTCACAGCACCAGTTGTTCTGTAAACACCAGAAAGAATATCAATCTCACGTTTGATCCATAAAAACTTGAATACTCACAAAGCAGAGCCGTATGTTTAAGCAATAAGGCCCAAGGAGGTGTGGTAAAGCGGAGTGCTTAGGCACGACGCAACGCCGAGTGCCTGGACACAGCCTTTAGCCGTGGTATATTGGCCATATATCACAAACCCGCGAGGTGGGCGCCGATGACGTAGATGTCGATTAAGGCAGCCCCCCGCACCACACCGATTCAGAGGGGTTGGGTTAAATGTGGAAGACACATTTCAGTTGAATGCATTCAGTTGAACAATTGACTAGGTATCCCTTATTCCCTTATTGCTATTGTAAACTGGTTACCAACGTAATTAGAGCAGTAAATATAAATGTTTTGTCATACCCATGTTATACGGTCTGATATACCATTGCTGTCAGCCAATCAATATTCAGGGCTCGAACCACCCAGTTTATAATTAAGGGCTGTGTCCAGGCACTCTGCGATGTGTCGTGCCTAAGAACAGCCCTTAGCTATGGTATACTGGCAATATACCACACCCCCTCGTGCCTTATTGCTTAATTATAAACCGTCTAGTTTGGGTCCTGGATGCTGATTGGCTGAAACCCATAGTATATCAGACAATATAGCACGGGTATGACTCAAAACTACCTGTTTACTGTTCTATTTATGTTGGGAACCAGTTTATAATAGCAATAAGGCACCTCAGGGGTTTGTGGTACATGGCCAATATACCACGGCTAAGGCCTGTATCCAAGCACTCGGCGTTGCGTCGTGCATAAGAACAGCCCTCACCCGTGGTATATTGTCAATATGGAAAACAGAAAGGAAAACACTGCACACTGCTGCTCGCGGTCCCAGGTGATATTTATTTAGAACAACGTTTTGACCCCTAGGTCTTCATCAGGCTTCCACATCCCATCGGCCTCGTTGCTTAAATATACGGGTGTACAAAACATTAGGAACACCTGCTCTTTCCATGACATACCCTTAGGTCTTCATCAGGCTTCCACATCCCATCGGCCTCGTTGCTTAAATATACGGTTGTACAAAACATTAGGAACACCTGCTCTTTCCATGACATACCCTTAGGTCTTCATCAGGCTTCCACATCCCATCGGCCTCGTTGCTTAAATATACGGGTGTACAAAACATTAGGAACACCTGCTCTTTCCATGACATAGACTGACCTGCTGACTCCAGGTGAAAGCTATGATCCCTTATTGATGTCACTTGTTAAATCAAATCGAATCAAATGAATTTATATAGCCCTTCTTACATCAGCTAATATCTCAAAGTGCTGTACAGAAACCCAGCCTAAAACCCCCAAACAGGAAGCAATGCAGGTGTAGAAGCACGGTGGCTAGGAAAAACTCCCTAGAAAGGCCAAAACCTAGGAAGAAACTAGAGAGGAACCAGGCTATGAGGGGTGGCCAGTCCTCTTCTGGCTGTGCCGGGTGGAGATTATAACAGAACATGACCAAGATGTTCAAATGTTCATAAATGACCAGCAGGGTCAAATAATAGTAATCACAGTGGTTGTCGAGGGTGCAACAGGTCAGCACGGCCAGGTGGACTGGGGACAGCAAGGAGTCATCATGCCAGGTAGTCCTGAGGCAAGGTCCCAGGGATCAGGTCCTCCGAGAGAGAGAAACAAAGAAAGAGAGAAAGAGAAAATTAGAGAGAGCATACTTATATTCACACAGGACACCTGATAAGATTATGGGATTATAGGTGCATTCTGGGACAGGACCCTCTCCCAAATTGTAGAGACGTGACAGGGCATCGGCCTTGGTGGTCTTAGAACCTGGGCGATAGGTCAGCGTGAAGTCAAACCTTGTGAAGAAAAGGGCCCACTTTTTTTTTAACATCGACGGGGTTGTAGCGGAGCGGGTCGAGAGCTTCAAGTTCCTTGGTGTCCACATCACCAACAAACCATCATGGTCCAAACACACCAAGACAGTCGTGAAGAGGACACATCACCAACAAACCATCATGGTCCAAACACACCAAGAAGGTTGTGAAGAGGACACATCACCAACAAACCATCATGGTCCAAACACACCAAGACAGTCGTGAAGAGGACACATCACCAACAAACCATCATGGTCCAAACACACCAAGAAGGTTGTGAAGAGGGCACGACCACGCCTTTTCCCCATCAGGAAACTGAAAAGATTTGGCATGGGTCCCCAGATCCTCAAAAAGTTCTACAGCTGCACCATCGAGAGCATCCTCACCGGTTGCATCACCGCCTGGTACGGTAACTGCTCGGCATACGAACATAAGGCGCTACAGAGGGTGGTGCGTACGGCCCAGTACATCACGGGGGCCAACCTTCCTGCCATCCAGGACCTCAACCCAGGCGTTGTCAGAGGAAGGCCCAAAATATTGTCAAAGACTCCAGTCACCCATGTCAAAGACTGTTCTCTCTACTACCGCCATAAGACTGCAGAACAATTAACAATTGTTTTTACACTGCTGCCACTCGCCAATCTTGCAACCTTACAGTTAACTTGTCCAACGCAATAACAACCTGCCTCTCTCTCGTTGCACTCCACAAGGAGACTGCCTGTTACGCGAATGCAGTAAACCAAGGTAAGTTGCTAGCTAGCATTAAACTTATCTTATAAAAAACAATCAATCATAATCACCAGTTAACCACACATGGTTGATGATATTACTAGATATTATCTAGCGTGTCCTGCATCGCATATAATCTGACTGAGCATACAAGCGTACAAGTATCTAAGTATCTGACTGAGCAGTGGTAGGCAGAGGCAGGCCCGTAAACACTCATTCAAACAGCACTTTCGTGCGTTTTGCCAGCAGCTCTTCCTTGTGCGTCAAGCATTGCGCTGTTTATGACTTTAAGCCTATCAACTCCTGAGATGAGTTGATAGGCTTAAACCGAAGTGAAATGGCTAGCTAGATAGCGCACGCTAATTGTCGTTGTGTTGCTGGTTCGAGCCCAGGGAGGAGCGAGGAGCGGGATGGAAGCTATACTGTTACACTGGCAATACTAAAGTGCCTATAAGAACATCCAATAGTCAAAGGTTAATGAAATACAAATGGTTTAGAAGGAAATAGTCCTATAATTCCTATAATAACTACAACCTAAAACTTCTTACCTGGGAATATTGAAGACTCATGTTAAAAGGAACCACCAGCTTTCATATCTTCTCATGTTCTGAGCAAGGAACTGAAACGTTAGCTTTCTTACATAGCACATATTGCACTTTTACTTTCTTCTCCAACACTCTGTTTTTACATTATTTAAACCAAATTGAACATGTTTCATTATTTATTTGAGGCTAAATTGATTTTATTGATGTATTATATTAAGTAAGGGAACACCCCCCTGAAATGGACAAAAATGAATGGGAAGTCATTGGCACTGGAAAAACACTTTAAAAATCCAACAGGTGGCGAGTGCGCTCCACCGTGGTTTTTCATATTGCAAATGTAATACAAGTCAACATCCAAAAGTAAAATTTTGAAAAAGTGAAAAAAAAATCAAAAACTTATCACCCTCTTAAAAAAGTGATTTCTGGGCCGTTTTTAGAAATTCTTTCGATTTTTTTTTGTCAATTACACATGTGTAAGAACTGTATCAACGTACTTTTGTCCAATTTTATTATCATTATTTTTTTTATTTTTTTTTAAACTTGTGCATAAGGAATATGTTTTCTCCACTTGCAATATGATTTCATAGGAAGTCAAAGTCAAAAATAGCAAACATTTTGAAAAAACTTCACACCCTTAAAAAGTGCTTTTTGGACCGTTTTTTGAAAATTCTTCTGAATTTTGTGTTAATTACACATGTATAAGAACTGTATCAACATACTTTAGTCATATTTTATTATCATCATTTTTTAAAATGTATTTTTACTTGCGCATAAGGCATGTGTTTTGTCCATTTGCAATATGATTTCATAAGAAGTCAAAGGTCGAAAATGTGAACTTTTTTCCAAAAACATATCACCCCCTTATAAAAGTGCTTTCTGGACCGTTTTTTGAAATTCTTTCAATTTTTGTCAATTACACATGTGTAAGAACTGTAGAATATACTTTTGTCAACTTTTATTATCATTATTTTTTTATATATATTTGTTACTTGTTTTGTCCATTTGCATATGTTTTGTCCATTTGCAATATGATTTCATAGGAAGTCAAAAGTCAAAGTCAAAAGTCACGTTTTTTTGCCCAAATGCCATAAGAAATGTCCAAATGCAATATGAAAGATTTGAAAATGCCAAATCAGGATGTTATGTCCATTTGCCATGTACCATCACGAATTTGACATGCTCGTTGTGTTGATTTCATCATGTCCATTTGGTGATGTTTTTTTCACTGTTGAATCATATTGCAAATGCACGTGCATTTGCAATATGTTTCAATGGGCATTTACCATCATGAATTTGGCATGCTCAAAAATCCTGCAGGAATGCGAAATTGACTGCCCTGATGAACTCGAGATGGCTGGGCAGTGATTCTGGTTCCTCTCCATCACTCGTTAGGGTTGATTTCAGAATGTCACTTTGGTGATGGTACCTCACTGTTTAAACATATTGCAAATGGACAAAAGTCACCAGCAAGTCACCGTCCATCAGTCAATTAGATATCATTCTGACACCAAACTGATACAAACTGACACCAAACCCACTTTTTCCAACTCGTTTAGAAGCCAACTATCACATACTTCAGAGCTGGCCCAAAATTCACAACGTCTTCTGTTCAAACCATAATAAAAACGGAAAACACGTAGTTACGTTCTAGCTGCGGGTCCAGTTCTGACATTGTGTCTAGGCCTATGTGAGGCGACCCCGAATCCCAAGTTTCGGCTCGATAGGTCATTTGGTGCCCGAGCAAGACCCTAATTGGTGCAGAAAATCCACTTTTTTCCTTGAATGAGCTATCGGACAGAAACGTTGGGGTCCGTCTATATGGGCCGAGGCGGTCACAATGCACCTAGTCTTGCGACTCTGGGACATTTCTAAATGTCGTCATTTTCGTGATGCAAAAATGAATTGAAGTTATTGCAAATGTACGAGGCTGTTTCTCGGTCCGAGAACCTTCTAGAGCCACGTAACTCACCACGCACTATCGAACTGAGGTCTAGAACAGGTTTCTAAAGTTTCAGAACTCTAGGTCTGACGGTTCTTTAACTTCTTGCGACTATCAAACCCGGATCCGGGAGCGTAATCATAGCCTCAAACTAATTAGCATAACGCAGCAGACATAAATCTTCCTACAAAATCTTCCTATTCATGAAAATCACAAATGAAATATATTGAGACACAGCTTAGCCTTTTGTTAATCACACTGTCATCTCAGATTTTCAAAATATGCTTTACAGCCAACGCTAGACAAGCATTTGTGTAAGTTTATCATGGCATAATGCTATGCTAGGCTCTGCTGGCAGCAGGCAACATTTTCACGAAAATAAGAAAAGCAATCAAATTAAATCATTTACCTTTGAAGAACTTTGGATGTTTTCACTCAGGAGACTCCCAGTTAGAGAGCAAATGCTCCTTTTTTCCAAAAAGATTTTTTTTGTTGGCGAAATAGCTCCCGTTTGTTCATCACGTTTGGCTAAGAAATCGACCGGAAAATGCGGTCACTACAACGCCGAACTGTTTTCCAAATTAGCTCCATAATATCGACAGAAACATGGCAAACATTGTTTAGAATCAATCCTCAAGTTGTTTTTCATATAACAATTCGATAATATACAATTGGTTTCTCATAAGAAGCGATTGGAAAAATGGCTACTTGTGTACTTTACGCAAGATTTTCTGCGGGAGCCATCATGTGACCACTTGCTAAATGTGGTCCCTTACGGCTATTCTTCAACATAAATGCGTAAAAAGACGTCACAATGCTGTAGACACCTTGGGGAATACGTAGAAAACGTAAGCTCATTCGTAGCTCATTCACAGCCATATAAGGAGTCATTGGCATGAGGCGGTTTCACTTCCTAATTGGATTTTTATCTGGGTTTCCCCTGTAACATCAGTTCTGTTGCACTCACAGACAATATCTTTGCGTCAAAGTGTTTTCTATCCAAAGCTGTCAATTATATGCATAGTCGAGCATCTTTTCGTGACAAAATATCTTGTTTAAAACGGGAACGTTTTTTATCCAAAAATGAAAATACTGCCCCCTAGTTACAAAAGGTTAATAGTTTGAACAAGGTTAACTAATGAGGGCAGTGTATGTCTCTACGTACCCCAATGTGTCCCTCCTTCCAAGCTGTGTGTTTTTCTTTTAAATTTTCTGGGAGAAATGACTGATTGACAGTTCATGGGGGTTGCCTAATCACACATATGAAGTTTTGGAAAGATCTGACTTTTTTAACCCTTGGAAACAGCCCCTGTGACACCAATTATGGCACTTCCGGTTGGCACAGGAAGCTATAAGTAAATATCCTCATTGGGGTATGCTTTTACAGAATCCTGAGTTGTAAGTGTTTACGTTAAGAATTGACTGATTTACACTGGGTTGAATGCACTATTTCTATCAAACTGCAGGCAGGGTATGGATATACACGTTTAGGGTGATTTTAACCACTTCCGGTTGCTACAGGAAGCTTAGAATCGACACAGGTAGACCGCATAGTGGCCTGATGGACTGTCATTGAAGACAGGTTCATAAGGCATTCATAACCTACATAGGCTTCAGGTTGACTTTAGAGGAGCAGGCAATGTATTCCTATGGGGAGAGAAGTCATTGTAATCTGTGAGATCAAAAAACCCTGTTTTACTGTTAAGGGTTAATGCCACACGGTCAAGGTTAGGCTTGCACAGATCGGGAGGACCTCAGGAACGTACCCGAGGTCGAATTGTGCTTCTCACCCTAACGGTTCTCTCACTGTCACCCAAAAGCAAATTACATTTAGGGCCAGGCTTCATTTTGGGCCTACGGTTTTTCACGGTCGCTGCACTCAAAGCGAGCTACAGTCAAGCGGGGCATCTCGTTGAACTCGGCACGGCCTTGAGAATATGGAAATGCCATTGCAGGCTCTGTGTGTCTTTAAGCACCGCACTTTGTCACTCCATCCTTGCTGTGTGTGTGTGTGAGAGAGCTTTTCTTTGACATCTGTTGGGAGAAATGACTGACTTACAGTTCATGGGGGTTGCCTAATCACACATATGAAGTTTTGAAACGATCTGACCTTTTTTAACCCTTGGAAACAGCACCTATGACATCATTTTAAGACACTTCCGGTTTACACAGGAAGCTGAAAGCGACCTCTAATGCGTATTATAAGATGTGTGCATGAAGTGTATTATGTTACAGGTCAGAGGTCGAATCGAAGTAGAAACTTAGTGTGGAATGGATTAGGTCCGGGATCAGATGTCATATTCCTGTTGTCATTCTGAAATACATGGAAGTAGTAACTTAGTGTGGAATGGATTAGGTCCGGGATCTTTTAACCACTGGTAGTAATGTCATGTGATCTCCCTGACCAATCAGCTATCGAAGACTGACAAATGCTACAGTAACACAAATTGTGCAATGACTTTTGACATCCTGGAGTGCTGGACTTCCTGTCTCACAGTATTTAAGGCTCAGACGTACATGCTGTATTGTCACTGGGTGTGCACCGTGAGTATCTGTGAGTATCTGTGCTGTATCTGTGAGTATCAGTGCTGTATCTGTGAGTATCAGTGCTGTATCTGTGAGTATCAGTGAGTATTTGTGCTGTATCTGTGAGTATCTGTGCTGTATCTGTGAGTATCTGTGAGTATTTGTGCTGTATCTGTGAGTATCTGTGAGTATTTGTGCTGTATCTGTGAGTATCTGTGAGTATTTGTAGCTGTATCTGTGAGTATTTGTGCTGTATCTGTGAGTATCTGTGCTGTATCTGTGAGTATCTGTGCTGTATCTGTATCTGTGAGTATCTGTGCTGTATCTGTGAGTATCTGTGAGTATTTGTGCTGTATCTGTGAGTATCTGTGCTGTATCTGTGAGTATCAGTGCTGTATCTGTGCTGTATCTGTGAGTATCAGTGCTGTATCTGTGAGTATCTGTGCTGTATCTGTGAGTATCTGTGAGTATTTGTGCTGTATCTGTGAGTATCTGTGAGTATCTGTGAGTATTTGTGCTGTATCTGTGAGTATCTATGAGTATCTGTGAGTATCTGGGAGTATATGTGCTGTATCTGTGAGTATCTATGAGTATCTGTGAGTATCTGTGAGTATCTATGAGTATCTGTGAGTATCTGTGAGTATCTGTGAGTATCTGTGAGTATCTATGAGTATCTGTGAGTATCTATGAGTATCTGAGAGTATCTGTGCTGTATCTTTATCTGTGCTGTAAAAAAAAAAGGCATGTTTCTAACTTGCATTTCCACTTCCTGATAATTAGTTGATTTGATAGGCGCTACAAGACGAACGCCAGTTAATCTAATTGAACCACCAGGTAAGACTGTAGATTCCATGGTTGCTAAATGGTTATTGGAACTGTTCTTGTGCTTCACATGTTAGCCACTGAAATACACAGTGATGACTTCGTTTTTCTCAGTTTTTTCTATCATATGATATTCATAAAAAAATGTCGTAATGGCTCAATTGATTAGTTAATTGCATAAAAAGAGATGTTTTAAGGTAAGAATGTAAGAATGTTACTGTCTATAGACATTGCACTTTGACAGGTCTATTTGGTATTACATGTTCAGTTTTACTAAAAATACACAGAACGTAGAACTATATTGAGCATACTTCCTGTTTCTTTAGAAGGGAAATGCTTTTAGATTTAGAGTAAAGATGCATAATTGAGGTCAAAACGAGACCTGTTTTAAAGAATCATGACTGGGATCTTAGATGTTATAGAGTAAAACACCAGCTATTTCACTTTTTTTTCTGAGTGTAGGCGCACAACAGGAAAATATTAAGGACCTTGAACTTGGAATCTGAAGAACCCTGCCATTCACTAGTTCCTGCAACAACAAGCACCATCAAGGATGGCTGGAGAAAACCTCTACAATGTTACGGACGACATCCCATCCAATTGGATCATCATTGAAACCGTCGTACAGTGGACAACATTCACCATTGGTTTTCCTCTGATCTGTCTGTCCATTTATGCCATGTACTTCCTGATCAGAGCTGATCACATCGCTCCAGTCTATGTTATCAACCTTCTTATTGCAGATCTCATTCAGATCTGCATGAGGCCGTTCAACCTTTCTGGTACCTGGCAATTTATTGTAATTTTGATTGATTTCTTTGGTATTAGTGCAAGCATTAGTTTCATGGTATGTGTTGCTCTCGAGAGATATATTGTGATTGCTTTTCCTCTCTGGTACCGTTTTCGCCGTAACATCAAATACTCGCTCATAATGTCCTCCGTCATCTGGGTTATCCCTTTCATCCAAATCTGCATGTTGCACCTCACAACGACTCTCGAGATGAAACTTATTCTGTTTGCAGTTAACCTCCTCATACCCTTTCCATTGCTCGTATTCTTCCTCGTGGGCACGTTGAAAGCTCTGTCCGTCTCCATCTCTGTGCCAGCTGTCGAACAGAGACGGATTATTGGTACCCTGGCCCTTGTGCTGGGCAATTACACAGTCCTGTTCCTACCCCTCATCATACAATATCTGATATCAGGGATAACAGGCAGAGAAAATGTAAAGATCGGGACCCTCTTTGAGAGATTCAGCCCCCTTGTGGATCCCCTACTCTATGTGTTCATGAGAAAGGGAGCTAAGGACACTCTGGCCTTCCCCTGCTTCGGCAAGCTGATGGGTGACGAGGAGCAGAGTCAGGTCACCAACACTATGACCATGACTGATAGTGTAGTAGAAGGCTCCAGGTAGGACAGATGCAGGGTAATGGACTGTATCTGTATGATTCACTATGTACAGTGCCTTGCGAAAGTATTCGGCCCCCTTGAACTTTGCGACCTTTTGCCACATTTCAGGCTTCAAACATAAAGATATAAAACTGTCTTTTTTTGTGAAGAATCAACAACAAGTGGGACACAATCATGAAGTGGAACGACATTTATTGGATATTTCAAACTTTTTTAACAAATCAAAAACTGAAAAATTGGGCGTGCAAAATTATTCAGCCCCCTTAAGTTAATACTTTGTAGCGCCACCTTTTGCTGCGATTACAGCTGTAAGTCGCTTGGGGTATGTCTCTATCAGTTTTGCACATCGAGAGACTGAATTTTTTTCCCATTCCTCCTTGCAAAACAGCTTGAGCTCAGTGAGGTTGGATGGAGAGCATTTGCGAACAGCAGTTTTCAGTTCTTTCCACAGATTCTCGATTGGATTCAGGTCTGGACTTTGACTTGACCATTCTAACACCTGGATATGTTTATTTTTGAACCATTCCATTGTAGATTTTGCTTTATGTTTTGGATCATTGTCTTGTTGGAAGACAAATCTCCATCCCAGTCTCAGGTCTTTTGCAGACTCCATCAGGTTTTCTTCCAGAATGGTCCTGTATTTGGCTCCATCCATCTTCCCATCAATTTTAACCATCTTCCCTGTCCCTGCTGAAGAAAAGCAGGCCCAAACCATGATGCTGCCACCACCATGTTTGACAGTGGGGATGGTGTGTTCAGGGTGATGAGCTGTGTTGCTTTTACGCCAAACATAACGTTTTGCATTGTTGCCAAAAAGTTCAATTTTGGTTTCATCTGACCAGAGCACCTTCTTCCACATGTTTGGTGTGTCTCCTAGGTGGCTTGTGGCAAACTTTAAACGACACTTTTTATGGATATCTTTAAGAAATGGCTTTCTTCTTGCCACTCTTCCATAAAGGCCAGATTTGTGCAATATACAACTGATTGTTGTCCTATGGACAGAGTCTCCCACCTCAGCGGTAGATCTCTGCAGTTCATCCAGAGTGATCATGGGCCTCTTGGCTGCATCTCTGATCAGTCTTCTCCTTGTGTGAGCTGAAAGTTTAGAGGGACGGCCAGGTCTTGGTAGATTTGCAGTGGTCTGATACTCCTTCCATTTCAATATTATCGCTTGCACAGTGCTCCTTGGGATGTTTAAAGCTTGGGAAATCTTTTTGTATCCAAATCCGGCTTTAAACTTCTTCACAACAGTATCTCGGGCCTGCCTGGTGTGTTCCTTGTTCTTCATGATGCTCTCTGCGCTTTTAACGGACCTCTGAGACTATCACAGTGCAGGTGCATTTATACGGAGACTTGATTACACACAGGTGGATTGTATTTATCATCATTAGTCATTTAGGTCAACATTGGATCATTCAGAGATCCTCACTGAACTTCTGGAGAGAGTTTGCTGCACTGAAAGTAAAGGGGCTGAATAATTTTGCACGCCCAATTTTTCAGTTTTTGATTTGTTAAAAAAGTTTGAAATATCCAAAAATGTTGTTCCACTTCATGAATGTTGCTGATTCTTCACAAAAAATACAGTTTTATATCTTTATGTTTGAAGCCTGAAATGGCAAAACTCAAAGTTCTTGTTCAAATGATCGGCATTGAAACAAACTCCTTGTTCAAAACAGAGGCCTTGTTCTTTTCTTTGTTTAAATTATCCCTTTACGGGCCTCCCGAGTGGCGCAGTGGTCTAAGGCACTGCATCGCAGTGCTTTAGGCGTCACTACAGACCCGGGTTTGATTCCAGGCTGTGCCATAACCAGCCGCGACCGGGAGTCCCAAGTTGCGGCACACAATTTTCCCAGCATTGTCCGGGTTAGGGGAGGGTTTGGCCAGGGGGGGATTTACTTGGCTCATCACGCTCTAGCGACTCCTTGTGGCGGCCCGGGCGCCTGCACGCTGACTTCTGTTGCCAGTGGACGGTGTTTCCTCCGACACGTTGGTACAGCTGGCTTCCGGGTTAAGCGTGCGGGTGTTAAGGAGTGCGGTTTGGCTGGTCATGTTTCGGAGGATGCATGACTCAACCTTAGCTGCAACTCCCCAACGGGCTCGGGAGAGGCAATGAGACAAGATCGCAATTGGATAGCACGAAATTGGTGAGGAAAAAAGGGGTTAAAAAATGTATTGTTTTATTGTTGTAGTTAAAATGTGGAGAGTACATGCCTTGCTTTTTTATATACAATACATGACATACTGTATTGTACACAGCCCTATTCTGCATTGCACTGTCTGTGTTGGGCGTATTGCAGCTTTTCAGAAAAATATGGACTTCTTTCCTTCAATAAACTGATCATGTGGATATTTGAGATCACTCTTTCTCCTCTTTTGTTCCCATTCTCTCCCGGAGTCCCTTTAAAAAAGAGGACACTGAAAGTGGTCAGAGTTAGAGCCAGTTTGTTCATTGTACCTTGGTGACGCAGTGGCCAGGGCAGATAGGGGTTTGAATGACTAGGCATGTTGGGCAGCCTTCCTTCTCCAGAGACACAGTCTGGTTGATGGGCTGACAGGGCTGCGTGAGAGACCCCTCAACGGGTTCCAGGAGAACGCACAGGGAGATCAGGAGAACGCACAGAAACAGGGAGATCAGGAGAACGCACAGGAACAGAGAGATCAGGAGAAGGCACAGGAACAGGGAGATCAGGAGAACGCACAGGAACAGGGAGATCAGGAGAAGGCACAGGAACAGGGAGATCAGGAGAACGCACAGGAACAGGGAGATCAGGAGAACGCACAGGAACAGGGAGATCAGGAGAACGCACAGGAACAGGGAGATCAGGAGAACGCACAGGAACAGGGAGATCAGGAGAACGCACAGGAACAGGGAGATCAGGAGAACGCACAGGAACAGGGAGATCAGGAGAACGCACAGGAACAGGGAGATCAGGAGAACGCACAGGAACAGGGAGATCAGGAGAAGGCACAGGAACAGGGAGATCGGGAGAACGCACAGGAACAGGGAGATCAAGGTGCCTACACACGAAGACCTAACATCCTGAAAGAGAGCCTAAGTGAAAACAAATGATTTTCTCTGACATTAGAAATGGTCCAGTGGAAATGGCTTTTTATTTCGCAAATAGTTGTAATAACTGATCAATAGAGATGGGTTTACCTGAAGGACTCAGTCTGATCAATAGAGATGGGTTTATCTGAAGGACTCAGTCTGATCAATAGAGATGGGTTTATCTGAAGGCCTCAGTCTGATCAATAGAGATGGGTTTACCTGAAGGACTCAGTCTGATCAATAGAGATGGGTTTACCTGAAGGACTCAGTCTGATCAATAGAGATGGGTTTACCTGAAGGACTCAGTCTGATCAATAGAGATGGGTCTTAGGCCTGATAGAGATGGGTTTCTGAAGTCTGATCAATAGAGATGGGTTTATCTGAAGGCCTCAGTCTGATCAATAGAGATGGGTTTATCTGAAGGACTCAGTCTGATCAATAGAGATGGGTTTACCTGAAGGACTCAGTCTGATCAATAGAGATGGGTTTACCTGAAGGACTCAGTCTGATCAATAGAGATGGGTTTACCTGAAGGACTCAGTCTGATCAATAGAGATGGGTTTACCTGAAGGACTCAGTCTGATCAATAGAGATGGGTTTACCTGAAGGACTCAGTCTGATCAATAGAGATGGGTTTACCTGAAGGACTCAGTCTGATCAATAGAGATGGGTTTATCTGAAGGCCTCAGTCTGATCAATAGAGATGGGTTTATCTGAAGGCCTCAGTCTGATCAATAGAGATGGGTTTATCTGAAGGCCTCAGTCTGATCAATAGAGATGGGTTTATCTGAAGGCCTCAGTCTGATCAATAGAGATGGGTTTATCTGAAGGCCTCAGTCTGATCAATAGAGATGGGTTTACCTGAAGGACTCAGTCTGATCAATAGAGATGGGTTTATCTGAAGGCCTCAGTCTGATCAATAGAGATGGGTTTATCTGAAGGACTCAGTCTGATCAATAGAGATGGGTTTACCTGAAGGACTCAGTCTGATCAATAGAGATGGGTTTATCTGAAGGACTCAGTCTGATCAATAGAGATGGGTTTACCTGAAGGCCTCAGTCTGATCAATAGAGATGGGTTTATCTGAAGGACTCAGTCTGATCAATAGAGAGGGGTTTACCTGAAGGACTCAGTCTGATCAATAGAGATGGGTTTACCTGAAGGCCTCAGTCTGATCAATAGAGATGGGTTTATCTGAAGGCCTCAGTCTGATCAATAGAGATGGGATTATCTGAAGGCCTCAGTCTGATCAATAGAGATGGGTTTACCTGAAGGACTCAGTCTGATCAATAGAGATGGGTTTACCTGAAGGACTCAGTCTGATCAATAGAGATGGGTTTACCTGAAGGACTCAGTCTGATCAATAGAGATGGGTTTACCTGAAGGACTCAGTCTGATCAATAGAGATGGGTTTACCTGAAGGACTCAGTCTGATCAATAGAGATGGGTTTACCTGAAGGACTCAGTCTGATCAATAGAGATGGGTTTATCTGAAGGCCTCAGTCTGATCAATAGAGATGGGTTTATCTGAAGGCCTCAGTCTGATCAATAGAGATGGGTTTATCTGAAGGCCTCAGTCTGATCAATAGAGATGGGTTTATCTGAAGGCCTCAGTCTGATCAATAGAGATGGGTTTATCTGAAGGCCTCAGTCTGATCAATAGAGATGGGTTTACCTGAAGGACTCAGTCTGATCAATAGAGATGGGTTTATCTGAAGGCCTCAGTCTGATCAATAGAGATGGGTTTATCTGAAGGACTCAGTCTGATCAATAGAGATGGGTTTACCTGAAGGACTCAGTCTGATCAATAGAGATGGGTTTATCTGAAGGACTCAGTCTGGTCAATAGAGATGGGTTTACCTGAAGGCCTCAGTCTGATCAATAGAGATGGGTTTATCTGAAGGACTCAGTCTGATCAATAGAGAGGGGTTTACCTGAAGGACTCAGTCTGATCAATAGAGATGGGTTTACCTGAAGGACTCAGTCTGATCAATAGAGATGGGTTTACCTGAAGGACTCAGTCTGATCAATAGAGATGGGTTTATCTGAAGGACTCAGTCTGATCAATAGAGATGGGTTTACCTGAAGGACTCAGTCTGATCAATAGAGATGGGTTTACCTGAAGGCCTCAGTCTGATCAATAGAGATGGGTTTATCTGAAGGCCTCAGTCTGATCAATAGAGATGGGTTTACCTGAAGGACTCAGTCTGATCAATAGAGATGGGTTTACCTGAAGGACTCAGTCTGATCAATAGAGATGGGTTTACCTGAAGGACTCAGTCTGATCAATAGAGATGGGTTTACCTGAAGGACTCAGTCTGATCAATAGAGATGGGTTTACCTGAAGGACTCAGTCTGATCAATAGGCCTCAGATAGAGATGGGTTTATCTGAAGGCCTCAGTCTGATCAATAGAGATGGGTTTATCTGAAGGACTCAGTCTGATCAATAGAGATGGGTTTATCTGAAGGCCTCAGTCTGATCAATAGAGATGGGTTTATCTGAAGGCCTCAGTCTGATCAATAGAGATGGGTTTACCTGAAGGACTCAGTCTGATCAATAGAGATGGGTTTACCTGAAGGACTCAGTCTGATCAATAGAGATGGGTTTACCTGAAGGACTCAGTCTGATCAATAGAGATGGGTTTACCTGAAGGACTCAGTCTGATCAATAGAGATGGGTTTATCTGAAGGACTCAGTCTGATCAATAGAGATGGGTTTATCTGAAGGCCTCAGTCTGATCAATAGAGATGGGTTTATCTGAAGGCCTCAGTCTGATCAATAGAGATGGGTTTATCTGAAGGCCTCAGTCTGATCAATAGAGATGGGTTTATCTGAAGGCCTCAGTCTGATCAATAGAGATGGGTTTACCTGAAGGACTCAGTCTGATCAATAGAGATGGGTTTACCTGAAGGACTCAGTCTGATCAATAGAGATGGGTTTACCTGAAGGACTCAGTCTGATCAATAGAGATGGGTTTACCTGAAGGACTCAGTCTGATCAATAGAGATGGGTTTACCTGAAGGACTCAGTCTGATCAATAGAGATGGGTTTACCTGAAGGACTCAGTCTGATCAATAGAGATGGGTTTATCTGAAGGCCTCAGTCTGATCAATAGAGATGGGTTTATCTGAAGGACTCAGTCTGATCAATAGAGATGGGTTTATCTGAAGGCCTCAGTCTGATCAATAGAGATGGGTTTATCTGAAGGCCTCAGTCTGATCAATAGAGATGGGTTTACCTGAAGGACTCAGTCTGATCAATAGAGATGGGTTTACCTGAAGGCCTCAGTCTGATCAATAGAGATGGGTTTATCTGAAGGCCTCAGTCTGATCAATAGAGATAGGGTTTATCTGAAGGACTCAGTCTGATCAATAGAGATGGGTTTACAGTCTGAAGGACTCAGTCTGATCAATAGAGATGGGTTTATCTGAAGGACTCAGTCTGATCAATAGAGATGGGTTTACCTGAAGGACTCAGTCTGATCAATAGAGATGGGTTTACCTGAAGGACTCAGTCTGATCAATAGAGATGGGTTTACCTGAAGGACTCAGTCTGATCAATAGAGATGGGTTTACCTGAAGGACTCAGTCTGATCAATAGAGAGATGGGTTTATCTGAAGGACTCAGTCTGATCAATAGAGATGGGTTTACCTGAAGGACTCAGTCTGATCAATAGAGATGGGTTTACCTGAAGGCCTCAGTCTGATCAATAGAGATGGGTTTATCTGAAGGCCTCAGTCTGATCAATAGAGATGGGTTTACCTGAAGGACTCAGTCTGATCAATAGAGATGGGTTTACCTGAAGGACTCAGTCTGATCAATAGAGATGGGTTTACCTGAAGGACTCAGTCTGATCAATAGAGATGGGTTTATCTGAAGGACTCAGTCTGATCAATAGAGATGGGTTTATCTGAAGGCCTCAGTCTGATCAATAGAGATGGGTTTACCTGAAGGACTCAGTCTGATCAATAGAGATGGGTTTACCTGAAGGACTCAGTCTGATCAATAGAGATGGGTTTATCTGAAGGCCTCAGTCTGATCAATAGCGATGGGTTTATCTGAAGGACTCAGTCTGATCAATAGAGATGAAGGGGTTTATCTGAAGGCCTCAGTCTGATCAATAGAGATGGGTTTATCTGAAGGACTCAGTCTGATCAATAGAGATGGGTTTATCTGAAGGCCTCAGTCTGATCAATAGAGATGGGTTTATCTGAAGGCCTCAGTCTGATCAATAGAGATGGGTTTCTGCCTCAGTCTGATCAATAGAGATGGGTTTACCTGAAGGACTCAGTCTGATCAATAGAGATGGGTTTACCTGAAGGACTCAGTCTGATCAATAGAGATGGGTTTACCTGAAGGACTCAGTCTGATCAATAGAGATGGGTTTACCTGAAGGACTCAGTCTGATCAATAGAGATGGGTTTATCTGAAGGACTCAGTCTGATCAATAGAGATGGGTTTATCTGAAGGCCTCAGTCTGATCAATAGAGATGGGTTTATCTGAAGGCCTCAGTCTGATCAATAGAGATGGGTTTATCTGAAGGCCTCAGTCTGATCAATAGAGATGGGTTTATCTGAAGGCCTCAGTCTGATCAATAGAGATGGGTTTACCTGAAGGACTCAGTCTGATCAATAGAGATGGGTTTACCTGAAGGACTCAGTCTGATCAATAGAGATGGGTTTACCTGAAGGACTCAGTCTGATCAATAGAGATGGGTTTACCTGAAGGACTCAGTCTGATCAATAGAGATGGGTTTACCTGAAGGACTCAGTCTGATCAATAGAGATGGGTTTACCTGAAGGACTCAGTCTGATCAATAGAGATGGGTTTACCTGAAGGACTCAGTCTGATCAATAGAGATGGGTTTATCTGAAGGCCTCAGTCTGATCAATAGAGATGGGTTTATCTGAAGGCCTCAGTCTGATCAATAGAGATGGGTTTATCTGAAGGCCTCAGTCTGATCAATAGAGATGGGTTTATCTGAAGGCCTCAGTCTGATCAATAGAGATGGGTTTATCTGAAGGCCTCAGTCTGATCAATAGATATGGGTTTACCTGAAGGACTCAGTCTGATCAATAGAGATGGGTTTATCTGAAGGCCTCAGTCTGATCAATGGAGATGGGTTTATCTGAAGGCCTCAGTCTGATCAATAGAGATGGGTTTATCTGAAGGACTCAGTCTGATCAATAGAGATGGGTTTACCTGAAGGACTCAGTCTGATCAATAGAGATGGGTTTACCTGAAGGACTCAGTCTGATCAATAGAGATGGGTTTACCTGAAGGACTCAGTCTGATCAATAGAGATGGGTTTATCTGAAGGACTCAGTCTGATCAATAGAGATGGGTTTACCTGAAGGCCTCAGTCTGATCAATAGAGATGGGTTTATCTGAAGGACTCAGTCTGATCAATAGAGATGGGTTTTAGTCTGATCTAGAAGGACTCAGTCTGATCAATAGAGAGGGGTTTACCTGAAGGACTCAGTCTGATCAATAGAGATGGGTTTACCTGAAGGACTCAGTCTGATCAATAGAGATGGGTTTACCTGAAGGACTCAGTCTGATCAATAGAGATGGGTTTATCTGAAGGACTCAGTCTGATCAATAGAGATGGGTTTACCTGAAGGACTCAGTCTGATCAATAGAGATGGGTTTACCTGAAGGCCTCAGTCTGATCAATAGAGATGGGTTTATCTGAAGGCCTCAGTCTGATCAATAGAGAGAGATCAGTCTGATCAATAGAGTTTACCTGAAGGACTCAGTCTGATCAATAGAGATGGGTTTACCTGAAGGACTCAGTCTGATCAATAGAGATGGGTTTACCTGAAGGACTCAGTCTGATCAATAGAGATGGGTTTATCTGAAGGACTCAGTCTGATCAATAGAGATGGGTTTATCTGAAGGCCTCAGTCTGATCAATAGAGATGGGTTTACCTGAAGGACTCAGTCTGATCAATAGAGATGGGTTTACCTGAAGGACTCAGTCTGATCAATAGAGATGGGTTTATCTGAAGGCCTCAGTCTGATCAATAGAGATGGGTTTATCTGAAGGACTCAGTCTGATCAATAGAGATGGGTTTATCTGAAGGTTCTATCTGAAGGTTTATCTAGAAGGACTCAGTCTGATCAATAGAGATGGGTTTATCTGAAGGCCTCAGTCTGATCAATAGAGATGGGTTTATCTGAAGGCCTCAGTCTGATCAATAGAGATGGGTTTACCTGAAGGACTCAGTCTGATCAATAGAGATGGGTTTACCTGAAGGACTCAGTCTGATCAATAGAGATGGGTTTACCTGAAGGACTCAGTCTGATCAATAGAGATGGGTTTACCTGAAGGACTCAGTCTGATCAATAGAGATGGGTTTGGGTTTATCTGAAGGACTCAGTCTGATCAATAGAGAGAGATGGGTTTATCTGAAGGCCTCAGTCTGATCAATAGAGATGGGTTTATCTGAAGGCCTCAGTCTGATCAATAGAGATGGGTTTATCTGAAGGCCTCAGTCTGATCAATAGAGATGGGTTTATCTGAAGGACTCAGTCTGATCAATAGAGATGGGTTTACCTGAAGGACTCAGTCTGATCAATAGAGATGGGTTTACCTGAAGGACTCAGTCTGATCAATAGAGATGGGTTTATCTGAAGGCCTCAGTCTGATCAATAGAGATGGGTTTATCTGAAGGCCTCAGTCTGATCAATAGAGATGGGTTTATCTGAAGGCCTCAGTCTGATCAATAGAGATGGGTTTATCTGAAGGCCTCAGTCTGATCAATAGAGATGGGTTTACCTGAAGGACTCAGTCTGATCAATAGAGATGGGTTTATCTGAAGGCCTCAGTCAGATCAATGGAGATGGGTTTATCTGAAGGCCTCAGTCTGATCAATAGAGAGATGGGTTTATCTAGAGATGGGTTTATCTGAAGGCCTCAGTCTGATCAATAGAGATGGGTTTATCTGAAGGACTCAGTCTGATCAATAGAGATGGGTTTACCTGAAGGACTCAGTCTGATCAATAGAGATGGGTTTATCTGAAGGACTCAGTCTGGTCAATAGAGATGGGTTTATCTGAAGGACTCAGTCTGGTCAATAGAGATGGGTTTACCTGAAGGCCTCAGTCTGATCAATAGAGATGGGTTTATCTGAAGGACTCAGTCTGATCAATAGAGAGGGGTTTACCTGAAGGACTCAGTCTGATCAATAGAGATGGGTTTACCTGAAGGACTCAGTCTGATCAATAGAGATGGGTTTACCTGAAGGACTCAGTCTGATCAATAGAGATGGGTTTATCTGAAGGACTCAGTCTGATCAATAGAGATGGGTTTATCTGAAGGCCTCAGTCTGATCAATAGAGATGGGTTTATCTGAAGGCCTCAGTCTGATCAATAGAGATGGGTTTATCTGAAGGCCTCAGTCTGATCAATAGAGATGGGTTTATCTGAAGGCCTCAGTCTGATCAATAGAGATGGGTTTATCTGAAGGCCTCAGTCTGATCAATAGAGATGGGTTTACCTGAAGGACTCAGTCTGATCAATAGAGATGAAGGTTTATCTAGAGAGGTTTATCTGAAGGCCTCAGTCTGATCAATAGAGAGATCTGAAGGACTCAGTTATCAATGAGATGGGCCTCAGTCTGATCAATAGAGATGGGTTTATCTGAAGGACTCAGTCTGATCAATAGAGATGGGTTTATCTGAAGGACTCAGTCTGATCAATAGAGATGGGTTTATCTGAAGGACTCAGTCTGATCAATAGAGATGGGTTTATCTGAAGGCCTCAGTCTGATCAATAGAGATGGGTTTATCTGAAGGCCTCAGTCTGATCAATAGAGATGGGTTTACCTGAAGGACTCAGTCTGATCAATAGAGATGGGTTTACCTGAAGGCCTCAGTCTGATCAATAGAGATGGGTTTATCTGAAGGACTCAGTCTGATCAATAGAGATGGGTTTATCTGAAGGACTCAGTCTGATCAATAGAGATGGGTTTACCTGAAGGACTAAGAGGGTTCAGTCTGATCAGGCTGAAGGACTCAGTCTGATCAATAGAGATGGGTTTTCTGACCTTTATTTTCCTATGTATGTTTTTCTTTATTTTCCTATGTTTATTTAGTGTTGGTCAGGGTGTGAGTTGGGGTGGGCAGTCTATGTTTTGTCTTTATTTAGTGTTGGGGTGGGCAGTCTATGTTTTGTCTTTATTTAGTATGGTCAGGGCGTGAGTTGGGGTGGGCAGTCTATGTTTCGTCTTTATTTAGTGTTGGTCAGGGCGTGAGTTGGGGTGGGCAGTCTATGTTTTGTCTTTATTTAGTGTTGTGAGTTGGGGTGGGCAGTCTATGTTTTGTCTTTATTTAGTATGGTCAGGGCGTGAGTTGGGGTGGGCAGTCTATGTTTTGTCTTTATTTAGTGTTGGTCAGGGCGTGAGTTGGGGTGGGCAGTCTATGTTTCGTCTTTATTTAGTGTTGGTCAGGGCGTGAGTTGGGGTGGGCAGTCTATGTTTTGTCTTTATTTAGTATGGTCAGGGTGTGAGTTGGGGTGGGCAGTCTATGTTTCGTCTTTATTTAGTGTTGGTCAGGGCGTGAGTTGGGGTGGGCAGTCTATGTTTTGTGTTTCTATGTTTAGGTTTCGGCCCAGTATGGTTCTCAATCAGAGGCAGGTGTCGTTAGTTGTCTCTGATTGAGAATCATACTTAGGTAGCCTGGGTTTCACTGTTGGTTTGTGGGTGTTTGTTTCCTGTGTCAGTGTTTGTCACCGCACGGGACTGTTTCAGTTTGGTTTATTTCATGTTATCGTTTATTGTTTTGTATTTCATAGTGTTCAGGCTTCTCTTATTAAAATTTGTCATGAACACTTACCACGCCGCATCTTGGTCCGATCCTTACTCCTCTTCAGATGAAGAGGAGAGCTGCCGTTACAGCAGCAGAGAGGTGTGTCCTGATGGGCAGTGTGTTTGGGCCTTTAAACAGTGGAGGAGAGCTGCCGTTACAGCAGCAGAGAGGTGTGTCCTGATGGGCAGTGTGTTTGGGCCTTTAAACAGTGGAGGAGGCTGGTATTCAGGGTTGGATGCTCTCTGCTCATGATTTCTCCCCCTTCACAACAACCTTGAATAGAATCCTATGTTGGTAACAGAATGGATGACTGACACAATGACTTCCTCCTGAACTCTACTTTGCACAGTTCAGACTTCTGCATGTGACTCGGTACCTGTACCCCCGCACATTGACTCGGTACCTGTACCCCCACACAGAGTACTGGAGTGGAGGGTCACAGATGTCAGATCACTGGCTGACCAGTCATTCAGAATACTGGAGTGGAGGGTCACAGATGTCAGATCACTGGCTGACCAGTCATTCAGAGTACTGGAGGGTCACAAATGTTAGATCACTGGTTGACCAGTCATTCAGAGTACTGGAGGGTCACAGATGTTAAATCACTGGTTGACCAGTCATTCAGAGTACTGGAGGGTCACAGATGTTAGATCACTGGTTGACCAGTCATTCAGAATACTGGAGTGGAGGGTCACAGATGTTAGATCACTGGTTGACCAGTCATTCAGAGTACTGGAGGGTCACAGATGTTAGATCACTGGTTGACCAGTCATTCAGAATACTGGAGTGGAGGGTCACAGATGTTAGATCACTGGCTGACCAGTCATTCAGAGTACTGGAGGGTCACAGATGTTAGATCACTGGCTGACCAGTCATTTAGAGTACTGGAGGGTCACAGATGTTAGATCACTGGTTGACCAGTCATTCAGAGTACTGGAGGGTCACAGATGTTAGATCACTGGTTGACCAGTCATTCAGAATACTGGAGTGGAGGGTCACAGATGTTAGATCACTGGTTGACCAGTCACTGGTACTGGAGGGTCACCAGATCATGACCAGTCAGAGTACTGGAGGGTCACAGATGTTAGATCACTGGTTGACCAGTCATTCAGAGTACTGGAGGGTCACAGATGTTAGATCACTGGTTGACCAGTCATTTAGAGTACTGGAGGGTCACAGATGTTAGATCACTGGTTGACCAGTCATTCAGAATACTGGAGTGGAGGGTCACAGATGTTAGATCACTGGCTGACCAGTCATTTAGAGTACTGGAGGGTCACAGATGTCAGATCACTGGTTGACCAGTCACACCTGCCTTTAACATTGCTGGTCACCTCAGAAGAAAACTCTCATTAGTTTACAAAGAGAGACCATATTTGGGAGGTTGTAAAGGCAACTGGTGATCAGCTGGAGCTGTACATCACACATTCACGAGTCACCTCCATTATCACTGTAACCTGCAGCACCACCTAGTGGCAGACCACAGCTCCTGCTATGCCACACCAGTGCTCTGCAGTACCCATCATCTCAAAAGTACAGGTCAGCGTTTCCATTAGCGACTACAGTGCACTAAAAAGTGTGGGGGGAACTATTGCTCATCATCGTAATAATTCTGCCTTTTGGACTGACTATAATGTGAATGCCATCCACAAAGAGGTTAGGATGAACCTTCGTGCACCAGCTCAAAAGGAAAAGACGGCCATTTTAAGTGTTTGATATCTTTATTTAGCAGTTTTCAATCCAAATGACAAAGTACTCAGCTATCTCCTCTCTGAACACAACAGCTGATATTCTGAGTATTGATACTGGAAGAGGAAATAAAACAATGGAATGTTTCTCTTTTATGGGTCACATTTGTCAAACATTTTTCAATAATTAAGATTAGTTTTTGCTATTTTTTTTTGTTTGTCCACTTTTGTAACTTTTAATAACAAGGACTAGCTTTAATCTTCTCTAGACCCGGCAGATGTTGTATTCATTTTTTGTAAAGAAATGCTTTATTCATTTTTGCAATGTTTTCAGAGTTTTCAGGTTTTTTTTCCATGTTTAAATTTTTTCTACCATTTTCTTCGGTGAAGCAAGTTAAAGGATTACCGTCTCTGAAACAAAAACAAACAAACAAACGTGAACATTAGTATCATGCCAACATCGATGTAACACTTTAAATAATACATTCTATAATATAGTTCTTACCAGTTCTTAGCTGGGGACTCCGGCGGGGTTGGTGGGCTTCTGGGCGGACTCCTTGGCCTGGTGAGCCTGCAGCACAGCAACAGCCTCGTCCACCTTGGAGCGGAGAGACTCGGGAGACTCCAGCATGTGGAGCAACTCGGAGTTGTCTATCTCCAACAGCATGCCGGTGATCTTTCCAGCCAGACTGGGGTGCATGTTTTGGATGAGAGGGAACAGACGCTCGCCTGGAGAATGGGGAGGGGAGGATTCAGCAAAAGGACCCAGAAAAAGGCTCAGCAGGGCCAGCAGTCAGAACAACAGATGCTACTTCTTCAGTGGTTCATGACGGATAGGTTGGGCTCTTTGTCTCAGTTAATAAATAAGAATCACTGAAATTCATAAGTTCAGACATTGTTACTGAATGCATCATTGACAAAGAGCACATAAAAAGGTTGATCCTCGTTTAAAGAAGAAGCTGCAGACGGTGTGTAACTCTTTGGACGACAAAACCAGATTCACATAGAAATGGCCGTTATAGATCTGGCATTCTCATCGAAAGCAAGTCTAAGAAGAGGTAGATATGATCTATGTTGCTATTTCTTTACTTCCTGTTCTTAAGTTGTTTTTTTAACTTTCGTTTTTTTGTGCACCAGCTTCAAATAACTGAAAAGACAATATTTTATGATTGCAAAGATATTTCACCGCGGTTTTAGACAGAACAATGATTCTCTACACAATGACTGATTTATTTTATCACATAAAACTGAAGTTAACCAAAATATTCGAATTTTAGCAACCGGGAAATGGCTGGGAGAAATCAACAGGCGAAAATCAGCCAATCCACAACGCCGCCCGGTTAAGTAACATTATGAAACTCTATCATTCCACTATTACTACAGACATCTTCCTGACCTTCCAATGCAGAGAAAGCACCTTTAACTGAAGGACAGACGGGCAAGGTCAGTAAAAGCACCTTTAACTGAAGGAGACGGGAAGGTCAGTAAAACGAGACGTGACCCGGAGACTCACCCAACATCTGCTTCTGTTCCTGAGGAGGAGCAGCCGCCAGCATGGAGGCCGTCAGAGGCTCCTGTCCCTGGACGTGGACAGCCGGCTGCTGCATGGGCACCTGGGGCTGGCTGGCCATGTGCTGCTGGGGGTTCCTCACGCCTGCTGCATACTTGTACTGAGGCATCCTCACCGGGGCTGCAGCAGCCGCCGCACCGGCAGGACGCTGGCCCAGGGCCTGGGTGGCTGGAGAGGGGAGAGGAAAGAGAGGGGAGAGAGGAGGAGAGGAAGTCGGTCAACATCCAAGAGACAGATTCATATATTTCAAGACATGGTGAGTGTACAAAACATTAAGAACAGCGTAATATTGAGTTGAACCCCCCCCGCCCCCAGAACAGACTCAATTCGCCGGGACGTGGACTCTACAAGGTGTAGAAAGCGTTCCACAGCGATGCTGGTCCCTGTCGACTCCAATGCTTCCCACAGTTGTGTCAAGTTGGCTGGATGTCCTTTGGGTGGTGGACCATTCTTGTTACACACAGGAAACTGTTGAGTGTGAAAAACCCAGCCGCGTTGCAGTTCTTGACCAACACAAACCAGGGCGCCTGGCACCTACTACCACACCCCCGTTCAAAGGCACTTAAATATTTTGTCTTGCCCATTCACCCTCTGACACACACACAACCCATGTCTCAAGGCTTAAATCCTTCAACCGACGGTATAAATCAAGTAAATAGCAGCTGAAAGGTGGTTGTGAAAAGCATTACGGTATATACAGGGCTGGGATAACCAGGTAAACTCACCCATTCTCTGGGATAACCAGGTAAACTCACCCATTCTCTGGGATAACCAGGTAAACTCACCCATTCTCTGGGATAACCAGGTAAACTCACCCATTCTCTGGGATAACCAGGTAAACTCACCCATTCTCTGGGATAACCAGGTAAACTCACCCATTCTCTGGGATAACCAGGTAAACTCACCCATTCTCTGGGATAACCAGGTAAACTCACCCATTCTCTGGGATAACCAGGTAAACTCACCCATTCTCTGGGATAACCAGGTAAACTCACCCATTCTCTGGGATAACCAGGTAAACTCACCCATTCTCTGGGATAACCAGGTAAACTCACCCATTCTCTGGGATAACCAGGTAAACTCACCCATTCTCTGGCCGGCCATCATGCGTGGCACCTGGGAGGACGAGGGCCTCATGGCACCGAAGGTCTGCGGCCTGGGGGCGGACGGACGCATGGCGTTGGGCATGTTCTGGAAGTCTGGAAGCAGAATGGACCATTAAAACATCAAACGACTTCCTGGATGGAGCTATTGGGTTCTAGTCTGGAGTTAAACTGTGGCTAAAATAAAAAATATAGATCATTACGTTGTGGTCGGACACCCTGGGTGGCCCAGCGTGGGCCTGGTCTCAGCTGAGCCAGCTGATTGGTGGAGTAGTAGGCAGCGCGGTTCTGAGTCTGGGGGATGGCAGCCATGAAGTACCCGGAGGGAGGGGCAGGCTGGTAGGGGTTGAGGACTGGGTTGGGTACGGGCCGGACGGTGGCCATCCTCTGCATGTACTGGTTGGTGAGGTGAGCCTGGCGCTCCTCTTTCCTCTGGGCCAGCGCCACGTACAGAGGCTTGGTGGCCACGATGCGCCCGTTCATCTCAGTCACGGCCTTGGTGGCCTCCTCCGGGGAGGAGAAGCACACGAAACCGAAGCCCTTGCTGCGACCACCTTCCATCATCACCTAGAGAGAGAGGCACATTAAATAAAAGGGGTTTCTGAACCAGAAAGACAGGGGCCTATAGACCACACCACTATATAGAGACAGGCAACAAGCGTACCACCACACTATAGTAATGGCTCAATCAGAGGGTGATGTTGACGTAGGAAGGTTGTAGGAAGGTTACCTTGGCGCTGGTGATGGTACCGAAAGGAGAGAACTCCTTCCTCAGACGCTCGTCGTCGAGGCCATCGTCCAGATTCTTGACGTACAGGTTGACCCCCTGGTAGCGGGTCATACGGTCCTGCTTCATCTGTTCAAACTTGCGTTTCAACTCCGTCTGGCGCTCTCCCTTCTTCTGGGCTCGGCCCACGTAGACCTGGCGGCCGTTAAAATCCTTCCCGTTCATCTCGTCTACAGCCTGAGAACGTAACGGGTACAGGCGGTCCCGCTGAGGTCAAAAATCCCCGTCTTTTACAGGACACGTAGCTCTATTCAACATCCAGATAAGCGATAATAAGGAAATGTACGGTATAACTCACCCTCTGAGCATCCTCGTGCCTCTCAAAGCTGACGAAGCCGAACCCCCGGGACTTCCCGCTGTCGTCCGTCATCACCCTGATGCTCAGGGCCGGTCCTGGAACAGTAGAACCCAACACAAAAACGGCATCAAATTCTAACTCTACGGAACCGACATTTACTACACAAGGAACAAATCGACAATCTGGGCGAGATTCCGTCATAGTGCCGTGACAAAACATTGTGTTATTGGACATTAATCGGGTAGGTCCCTCCCTCCTCGCTTGGTGCCGTTTGCTTCTTAATGAACACACCCCCCGGGTGTGGAACAACGCGTGGAAGACACTTACCATATTTCCCGAACAGCTCCCTCAGCTTCTCGTCGTCCATGTCCTCTCCGAAGTTCTTGATGTACACGTTGGTGAACTCTCTGGCTCTGGCTCCAAGCTCAGCCTCGCGCTCTTTGCGGGATTTGAAGCGTCCGACGAACCTATTGTATGTTAATAAAATAATATTGTGAGTTGAATAGTGTGTTGAAAGGGGCTACCTGTTCTGTAGAGGGGGGGGGGGGCTTGGTAGTGTTTGTTACCACCATTTTGACTAAACCCCCAGGGAAGAGGATTGCGTTTGATAAGGCTGTGAGTAGAAAAGCACAAGGCTACAAAGCAACAGTTCTATATTAGTTGACACTTGAAATAAAACAAAAAAACCTTGAGTTAGTAAGATTAAAGTTAGAACTCACACAAAAAACAAAATCCTGCTTTAAAAATCAAACCATTCTTTTGAATCCAGTTGAAATTGAAAACCAGTCTGCGTTTACAACTCCGTTACATTTCTGTACGGTTTGAGTTGCATTTTAACTCTGTAGACAGCTGACTAACCCCCCCCCCCTTTTCCACCCCCATCTATTATTGATTACGTCTCTAAGTTCACGAGGACTGATCACACTTACACTTTTCTGTCATTGAGCAGCATGCCGTTCATTTTCTCAATGGCTCTTTCAGCCGCCTCCTGGGTCTCAAAATGCACAAAGCCATAGCCCTTTGAGCCATTCTCATCACAAACCACCTGGGAGAAGGGACATCGGAGAGCAACAGGCAGTGGTTTTTAAAAACATCATGCGCACCAAAACAACAGACTCGAAATTCAACACACATTTCAACCAACACTGGGGGGGAGGAGGGGGTGAACAACACAGCACATGGCAGCCACACACAGCCAGAAAGCGTCTCTCTCGTCCTACCTTGCACGATAGGATGTTTCCGAACGCTGAGAAGGTGTCATAGAGGGCCTTGTTATCAATGGACTTGTCCAGGTTCTTGATGAAGATGTTGCCCACCCCACTCTTCCTCAGGGAAGGGTCACGCTGAGACCACATGATACGCAGAGGTCTCCCTTTGATGACGTCGAAGTTCATGGTGTCCAGGGCACGTTCAGCTAGAAACACATATCGGGAGCCGTACCATTAAAATGCGGTTGAAGGAAACCCGCGCCATTGCAGACCATATGCGGCCGATACTCCCAATTGAATCATTGTCAATCTAACACTACAGCAAATTAGGACAGTGAAAGACTCGTTGGCCTACATAGCTTGCTGAACTGAAACCATGTCAATCAAATGTTGACGCGTGATTATGTACTTCGACCTAATGTTATTCATCACACCGGATTGACATTTTTTTTGGTGCAACGTGAACGTGTGAGCCACGTCATGTTATATATATATATTTTTTTTAAATGGTGATTCCATTACCATGACGATTTAAATACGATGTATTATTATTTAAAAAAATTAAAAAAAATAAAAATAAATCATCAATAGTTACCATCGGCTGGTTGTTGGAAGTTAACGTAGGCATATCCGAGGGATCGACGGGTGATCATGTCCCTGCAGACTCGAATGGAGAGGATGGGCCCGGCGGGGCTGAACTTCTCGTACAGCATGGCCTCGGTGATATCCTGGTGCAGGTCGCCCACGTAGAGGGAGGCCATCGGGTAACTGGGGGCGCTTGGATTCATGTCTACCGGATCGGGGTTTTTGGTTGGTTTTTTTAAATAATACGGGAGGGTAATAAACACGTTACGTTGTCAGGTTAACGTCTGTGAAATAGTGTCTTATGACACCGAAGATTTGTTGCTTGCTAAAAAAAATAAAATTAAAAAAATGTTTTGGACGTTTAACTACTTCGCACTTTAGGCCCCAAAATAAGCAATGCGGGCCGGCTGGCTGCTACCTGGTGTCTATAGCGAGCTAACGTTACCTTCTGGAGGAAATAAATTACAACAAAAGTTACCTAGTAGCTACAATATGTCTTAAACTACGACTAGTTAACGTTACTATAATAACAGATGCGATATCGACAACAACAACAAAAATCCCCTGCTACGTTAGCTTCTAGCTAATAAAAAATAAGAATAAAATGTCTCGGTTAACTATTAATATGAAATCACCCCACGCCTTTCCAACAATGTTATCAAATGGAACAAAATGACCTTCTCTTCCGAAATCTCGTCCTATTTTCGACGGGTTACTTGTTAGTCCTGCTTCACCGAGTTTTTCTTTTTCTTACAAAAAAATAATCTTCCCTTGTGTTTATTTATTTTATATATTTTTTTTGTGTTTTTTTTTTGATAATAAAATGTGTGCCGAGGCTCCGGAACACACTCTAGCGTAGCTACGCAGAAGGGAATGAACATGTGGTCATGTGCTGTTGAACCCCCTTAAAACACAGATCTCGCAGATTCTCTCGTTGGTTTGCGTCATCTGATCCTATCAACGCGAGATCTTATTAATCAAGACCTGTTTGATCAATACACGTATTGATTTTTTTGTTTTGTTTTCTTCTTCAATTCTACCAAATAATATTCCTTGGTTTGACCGCTATTGCTGCTCTCAAATTTCTGGTATTAGCAAATGCAACACAGCCATTGGTCTTTGAGGTAAAACAAGTTCACGCATGGTTGTGCACGTTGTTTTGCATGTGGGTTTTGGATTGAACTGAGTGACAACCCGCCAACGTGGCTGGTGATAATATACATTCGTATCAGTCAATGCCAAACTCTACCAGCATTCGGCTGGTGTTAATTTCCCTCCCCGCTGATGAGGGTGTCCGTCTGGAAAATGTGCAGATGCTGTGCTTTTGAGTCATAAAGACATTCGCAGTATGCGTGCAGTAGCTGTTTTAGCTAATATTTATTTTTATAACTAACCCAAGATAGACCAAAGCTTGTCGTTCCAAATGGGAGCTAAATTAATCATAGTGGGGCAGAACAGGCAAGGAGGTGGGCAGAGCCAAGCAAGAGCTATTGAGATTCTATTGGTGCGTTCAAGCAGTCATTTGCATGTTTCCGTTAGGGAACGCCTACTCGATGAAGTGCGCATGTGTAACAACTCATTTCTCGTTTGCATTCCTAAACAACACCATTCAACAACAACTAAAACGCTGGCAAAGGTTAAAGTCTACAAAACGCAGTCCACTCTGTTTGATATTGATTCTAGTTTTGAAAACAGAAAACTGTATGGAGTTCAAATGTTTCATAGATGAGAAAATGAGCAGAATGTTGGCATAAATTCATTTTGTTCCATCTTCTCCCACTGCTGACCACTGGACTTCCTCTCATTACCATATTTGGTAGTGAGTGGAAACGCCAACCAGATGCATCACATTTATACTTCTGGCAAAATATATGGCTCATTGTTCTGTGGTTTTAGTTTTTCCCCCCCACTGTACACCTTCAGCCTCCTCTTTCCTCTCACAACCACCAGGGGAAGCAGTCAGTAGGAGAACATCATTGAAAACATTAACCACACCTGTCTGAGCCCAAACCTGGGCCTGCTTCAGTGTATTTCTGTGGCGGTGAAAACTGTGATTTGAACCTCAAAATGAGTCCGTAGCCTGGTGTATTTAGGACAAAACTCTGTCTAGAATACCTGTTTCCACCCCCTAACTCCTCATCCTGAATATATCAGACCACAAACCCAGGTGTGTATGCTAACCACATGTACGACTCCTGCTGTGGTGCATTGGGGTACCAATTGTTTTCAGTCTCTCCTGATAGACGGGTTTCGGTTCCGGGTGTTGAAATGACTATTGTTTTACCCCAGTGGGAGGTGTGGCTGGGTTCAGGATCTATACATATGTTAATTAAACCCCAGAGCTTCTCTCACACGTCTCCAGTCTCTCCAGTCTCACTGATAAGGAGTGGTTATGTCAACAATAGTCTGTTTCACTCTCGGTATGCATGAGCGGAATGTAACAAGGTTTCTGAGGTCCTGGCTGTGAATATCATGCATTCCACCGAGGACCAATGGGAGGGTTCTAACGAGACACTGAGGAGCCAATGGGAGGGGTTCTAATGAGACACTGAGGAGCCAATGGGAGGGGTTCTAATGAGACACTGAGGAGCCAATGGGAGGGGTTCTAATGAGACACTGAGGAGCCAATGGGAGGGGTTCTAATGAGACACTGAGGAGCCAATGGGAGGGGTTCTAATGAGACACTGAGGAGCCAATGGGAGGGGTTCTAATGAGACACTGAGGAGCCAATGGGAGGGGTTCTAATGAGACACTGAGGAGCCAATGGGAGGGTTCTAAAGCTATGGGTTTAATGACCAACACTGAGTAATGGCCCTCAAGCTGTGGGTTTAATGACCAACACTGAGTAATGGCCCTCAAGCTGTGGGTTTAATGACCAACACTGAGTAATGGCCCTCAAGCTGTGGGTTTAATGACCAACACTGAGTAAGGGGGAGGAGACCACTAGACTACCTGCCTCCCCCTCTAACCACTAGGCTACCTGCCTTCCCCCTCTAACCACTAGACTACCTGCCTCCCCCTCCCCCCCTCTAACCACTAGGCTACCTGCCTCCCCCTCTAACCACTAGACTACCTGCCTCCCCCTCTAACCACTAGACTACCTGCCTCCCCCTCTAACCACTAGACTACCTGCCTCCCCCTCTAACCACTAGACTACCTGCCTCCCCCTCTAACCACTAGACTACCTGCCTCCCCCTCTAACCACTAGACTACCTGCCTCCCCTCCCCTCTAACCACTAGACTACCTGCCTCCCCCTCCCCCTCTAACCACTAGACTACCTGACTACCTGCCTCCCCCCTCTAACCACTAGACTACCTGCCTCCCCCTCTAACCACTAGACTACCTGCCTCCCCCTGCCCCCTCTAACCACTAGACTACCTGCCTCCCCCTCTAACCACTAGACTACCTGCCTCCCCCTCCCCTCTAACCACTAGACTACCTGCCTCCCCCCCCTACCCTCTAACCACTAGACTACCTGCCTCCCCCTCCCCCTCTAACCACTAGACTACCTGCCCCCCCCTCTAACCACTAGACTACCTGCCTCCCCCTCTAACCACTAGACTACCTGCCTCCCCCTCTAACCACTAGACTACCTGCCTCCCCCTCCCCTCTAACCACTAGACTACCTGCCTCCCCCTCCTCCCCCTCCCCTCTAACCACTAGACTACCTGCCTCCTCCCCTCTAACCACTAGACTACCTGCCTCCCCCTCCCCTCTAACCACTAGACTACCTGCCCCCCTCTAACCACTAGACTACCTGCCTCCCCCTCTAACCACTAGGCTACCTGCCTCCCCCTCTAACCACTAGACTACCTGCCTCCCCCTCCCCTCTAACCACTAGACTACCTGCCTCCCCTCTAACCACTAGACTACCTGCCTAACCCCCCCCCTCTAACCACTAGACTACCTGCCTCCCCCTCCCCTCTAACCACTAGACTACCTGCCTCCCCCTCTAACCACTAGACTACCTGCCTCCCCCTCCCCCTCTAACCACTAGACTACCTGCCTCCCCCTCTAACCACTAGACTACCTGCCTCCCCCTCTAACCACTAGACTACCTGCCCCCTCTAACCACTAGACTACCTGCCTCCCCTCTAACCACTAGACTACCTGCCCCCCCCCTCTAACCACTAGACTACCTGCCTCCCCCTCTAACCACTAGACTACCTGCCTCCCCCTCTAACCACTAGACTACCTGCCTCCCCCTCTAACCACTAGACTACCTGCCTCCCCCTCTAACCACTAGACTACCTGCCTCCCCCTCTAACCACTAGACTACCTGCCTCCCCCTCTAACCACTAGACTACCTGCCTCCCCCCTCCCCTCTAACCACTAGACTACCTACCTACCCCCTCCCCCTCTAACCACTAGACTACCTGCCTCCCCCTCTAACCACTAGACTACCTGCCTCCCCCTCCCCCTCTAACCACTAGACTACCTGCCTCCCCCTCTAACCACCAGACTACCTGCCTCCCCCTCCCCCTCTAACCACTAGACTACCTGCCTCCCCCCTCTAACCACTAGACTACCTGCCTCCCCCTCTAACCACTAGACTACCTGCCTCCCCCCTCTAACCACTAGACTACCTGCCTCCCCCTCTAACCACTAGACTACCTGCCCCCCCCTCTAACCACTAGACTACCTGCCTCCCCCTCTAACCACCAGACTACCTGCCTCCCCCTCTAACCACTAGACTACCTGCCTCCCCCTCTAACCACTAGACTACCTGCCTCCCCCTCTAACCACTAGACTACCTGCCCCCTCTAACCACTAGACTACCTGCCTCCCCCTCTAACCACTAGACTACCTGCCCCCCCTAACCACTAGACTACCTGCCTCCCCCTAACCCCCCTCTAACCACTAGACTACCTGCCTCCCCTCCCCTCTAACCACTAGACTACCACTGACTACCTGCCTCCCCCTCTAACCACTAGACTACCTGCCTCCCCCTCTAACCACTAGACTACCTGCCTCCCCCCCCCTCTAACCACTAGACTACCTGCCTCCCCCCTCTAACCACTAGACTACCTGCCTCCCCCTCTAACCACTAGACTACCTGCCTCCCCCTCTAACCACTAGACTACCTGCCTCCCCCTCTAACCACTAGACTACCTGCCTCCCCCCCCCCTCTAACCACTAGACTACCTGCCTCTAACCCCCCCCTCTAACCACTAGACTACCTGCCTCCCCCTCTAACCACTAGACTACCTGCCTCCCCCCTCTAACCACTAGACTACCTGCCTCCCCCTCTAACCACTAGACTACCTGCCTCCCCCCCCTCTAACCACTAGACTACCTGCCTCCCCCTCTAACCACTAGACTACCTGCCTCCCCCTCTAACCACTAGACTACCTGCCTCCCCCTCTAACCACTAGACTACCTGCCTCCCCCTCTAACCACTAGACTACCTGCCTGCCCCCCTCTAACCACTAGACTAACTGCCTCCCCCCTGCCCCCTCTAACCACTAGACTACCTACCTCCCCCTCCCCCTCTAACCACTAGACTACCTGCCTCCCCCCTCTAACCACTAGACTACCTGCCTCCCCCCCTCTAACCACTAGACTACCTGCCTCCCCCCTAACCCCCCCCTCTAACCACTAGACTACCTGCCTCCCCCTCTAACCACTAGACTACCTGCCTCCCCCCCCCTCTAACCACTAGACTACCTGCCTCCCCCTCTAACCACTAGACTACCTGCCTCCCCCCCCTCTAACCACTAGACTACCTGCCCCCCCTCTAACCACTAGACTACCTGCCTCCCCCTCTAACCACTAGACTACCTGCCTCTAACCCCTACCCCCTCTAACCACTAGACTACCTGCCTCCCCCTCTAACCACTAGACTACCTGCCTCCCTCCCTCTAACCACTAGACTACCTGCCCCCCTCTAACCACTAGACTACCTGCCTCCCCCTCTAACCACTAGACTACCTGCCTCCCCCTCTAACCACTAGACTACCTGCCTCCCCCTCTAACCACTAGACTACCTGCCTCCCCCTCCCCTCTAACCACTAGACTACCTACCTCTAACCCCCTCCCCTCTAACCACTAGACTACCTGCCTCCCCCTCTAACCACTAGACTACCTGCCCCCTCCCCCCCCCTCTAACCACTAGACTACCTGCCTCCCCCTCTAACCACTAGACTACCTGCCTCCCCCCCTCTAACCACTAGACTACCTGCCCCCCTCTAACCACTAGACTACCTGCCTCCCCCTCTAACCACTAGACTACCTGCCCCCCCTCTAACCACTAGACTACCTGCCTCCCCCTCTAACCACTAGACTACCTGCCTCCCCCTCTAACCACTAGACTACCTGCCTGCCCCCTCTAACCACTAGACTACCTACCTCCCCCCCCTCTAACCACTAGACTACCTGCCTCCCCCTCCCCCTCTAACCACTAGACTACCTGCCTCCCCTGCCTCCCCCTCTAACCACTAGACTACCTGCCTCCCCCCCCCCTCTAACCACTAGACTACCTGCCTCCCCCCTCTAACCACTAGACTACCTGCCTCCCCCTCTAACCACTAGACTACCTGCCCCCCTCTAACCACTAGACTACCTGCCTCCCCCTCTAACCACTAGACTACCTGCCTCCCCCTCTAACCACTAGACTACCTGCCTCCCCCTCTAACCACTAGACTACCTGCCTCCCCCTCTAACCACTAGACTACCTGCCTCCCCCTCTAACCACTAGACTACCTACCCCCCCTCTAACCACTAGACTACCTGCCTCCCCCCCCCTCTAACCACTAGACTACCTGCCTCCCCTCTAACCACTAGACTACCTGCCTCCCCCCCTCTAACCACTAGACTGCCTCCCTAACCCCCCCCCTCTAACCACTAGACTACCTGCCTCCCCCCTCTAACCACTAGACTACCTGCCTCCCCCTCCCCTCTAACCACTAGACTACCTGCCTCCCCCTCTAACCACTAGACTACCTGCCTCCCCCTCCCCTCTAACCACTAGACTACCTGCCTCCCCCTCTAACCACTAGACTACCTGCCTCCCCCTCTAACCACTAGACTACCTGCCTCCCCCTCTAACCACTAGACTACCTGCCCCCTCTAACCACTAGACTACCTGCCTCCCCCTCTAACCACTAGACTACCTGCCCCCCCCTCTAACCACCAGACTACCTAACCCTGGACCCCCCTCCCCCTCTAACCACTAGACTACCTGCCTCCCCCTCTAACCACTAGACTACCTGCCTCCCCCTCTAACCACAGACTACCTGCCTCCCCTCTAACCACCCCCTCCCCCTCTAACCACTAGACTACCTGCCTCCCCCTCTAACCACTAGACTACCTGCCCCCCTCTAACCACTAGACTACCTGCCTCCCCCTCCCCCTCTAACCACTAGACTACCTGCCTCCCCTCCCCTCTAACCACTAGACTACCTGCCTCCCCCTCCCCTCTAACCACTAGACTACCTGCCTCCCCCTCTAACCACTAGACTACCTGCCTCCCCCTCTAACCACTAGACTACCTGCCTCCCCCTCTAACCACTAGACTACCTGCCTCCCCCTCTAACCACTAGACTACCTGCCTCCCCCTCTAACCACTAGACTACCTGCCTCCCCCTCTAACCACTAGACTACCTGCCTCCCCCCCCTCTAACCACTAGACTACCTGCCTCCCCCCCCCCCTCTAACCACTAGACTACCTGCCTCCCCCTCTAACCACTAGACTACCTGCCTCCCCCTCTAACCACTAGACTACCTGACTACCTACCTGCCTCCCCTCTAACCACTAGACTACCTGCCTCCCCTAACCACTCCCCCTCTAACCACTAGACTACCTGCCTCCCCCCCCTCTAACCACTAGACTACCTGCCTCCCCCTCTAACCACTAGACTACCTGCCTCCCCCCCCCTCTAACCACTAGACTACCTGCCTCCCCCTCTAACCACTAGACTACCTGCCTCTAACCCCCTAACCACTAGACTACCTGCCTCCCCTCTAACCACTAGACTACCTGCCTCCCCCCCCTCTAACCACTAGACTACCTGCCTCCCCCTCCCCTCTAACCACTAGACTACCTGCCTCCCCCTCTAACCACTAGACTACCTGCCTCCCCTCTAACCACTAGACTACCTGCCCCCCCCTCTAACCACTAGACTACCTGCCTCCCCCTCTAACCACTAGACTACCTGCCTCCCCCTCTAACCACTAGACTACCTGCCTCCCCCTCTAACCACTAGACTACCTGCCTCCCCCTCCCCCTCTAACCACTAGACTACCTGCCTCCCCCTCTAACCACTAGACTACCTGCCTCCCCCTCTAACCACTAGACTACCTGCCTCCCCCTCTAACCACTAGACTACCTGCCTCCCCCTCTAACCACTAGACTACCTGCCTCCCCCTCCCCTCTAACCACTAGACTACCTGCCTCCCCCCTCTAACCACTAGACTACCTGCCCCCCCCTCTAACCACTAGACTACCTGCCTCCCCCTCTAACCACTAGACTACCTGCCCCCCCTCTAACCCCTCATGCCCCCTCTAACCACTAGACTACCTGCCTCCCCCTCTAACCACTAGACTACCTGACTACCTAACCCTAGACCCCCTCCCCCTCTAACCACTAGACTACCTGCCTCCCCTCTAACCACTAGACTACCTGCCCCCCCCTCTAACCACTAGACTACCTGCCCCCCCTCTAACCACTAGACTACCTGCCTCCCCCTCTAACCACTAGACTACCTGCCTCCCCCCCCCCTCTAACCACTAGACTACCTGCCTCCCCCTCTAACCACTAGACTACCTGCCTCCCCCCCCTCTAACCACTAGACTACCTGCCCCCCCTCTAACCACTAGACTACCTGCCTCCCCCTCTAACCACTAGACTACCTGCCTCCCCCTCTAACCACTAGACTACCTGCCTCCCCCTCTAACCACTAGACTACCTGCCTCCCCCTCCCCTCTAACCACTAGACTACCTACCTCCCCCCCCCTCTAACCACTAGACTACCTGCCCCCCCCTCTAACCACTAGACTACCTGCTCCCCCCCCCTCTAACCACTAGACTACCTGCCTCCCCCTCTAACCACTAGACTACCTGCCTGCCCCCTCTAACCACTAGACTACCTGCCTCCCCTCCCCCCCCCTCTAACCACTAGACTACCTGCCTCCCCCCCCTCTAACCACTAGACTACCTGCCTCCCCCTCTAACCACTAGACTACCTGCCTCCCCCTCTAACCACTAGACTACCTGCCTCCCCCCCTCTAACCACTAGACTACCTGCCTCCCCCTCTAACCACTAGACTACCTCCCCTCCCCTCTAACCACTAGACTACCTGCCTCCCCCCCCCCTCTAACCACTAGACTACCTGCCCCCTCTAACCCCCTCCCCTCTAACCACTAGACTACCTGCCTCCCCCCCCCTCTAACCACTAGACTACCTGCCTCCCCCTCTAACCACTAGACTACCTGCCTCCCCCTCTAACCACTAGACTACCTGCCCCCCCTCTAACCACTAGACTACCTGCCTCCCCCTCTAACCACTAGACTACCTGCCTCCCCCTCTAACCACTAGACTACCTGCCTCCCCCTCCCCTCTAACCACTAGACTACCTGCCTCCCCCTCTAACCACTAGACTACCTGCCTCCCCCTCTAACCACTAGACTACCTGCCTCCCCCTCTAACCACTAGACTACCTGCCTCCCCCTCTAACCACTAGACTACCTGCCTCCCCCCTCTAACCACTAGACTACCTGCCTCCCCCTCTAACCACTAGACTACTGCCTCCCCCTCCCCCTCTAACCACTAGACTACCTGCCTCCCCCTCTAACCACTAGACTACCTGCCTCCCCCTCCCCTCTAACCACTAGACTACCTGCCTCCCCCCTCTAACCACAGACTACCTGCCTCCCCCTCCCCCTCTAACCACTAGACTACCTGCCTCCCCCTCTAACCACTAGACTACCTGCCTCCCCCTCTAACCACTAGACTACCTGCCTCCCCCTCTAACCACTAGACTACCTGCCCCCCCTCTAACCACTAGGCTACCTGCCTCCCCCCTCTAACCACTAGACTACCTGCCTCCCCCTCTAACCACCAGACTACCTGCCCCCCCTCTAACCACCCCCCTCTAACCACTAGACTACCTGCCTCCCCCTCTAACCACTAGACTACCTGCCTCCCCCCCCCTCTAACCACTAGACTACCTGCCTCCCCCTCTAACCACCAGACTACCTGCCTCCCCCTCCCCTCTAACCACTAGACTACCTGCCTCCCCCTCTAACCACTAGACTACCTGCCTCCCCCTCTAACCACTAGACTACCTGCCTCCCCCTCTAACCACCAGACTACCTGCCCCCCTCTAACCACTAGACTACCTGCCTCCCCCTCTAACCACTAGACTACCCCCCCCCCTCTAACCACTAGACTACCTGCCTCCCCCTCCCCTCTAACCACTAGACTACCTGCCTCCCCCCTCCCCTCTAACCACTAGACTACCTGCCTCCCCTCCCCTCTAACCACTAGACTACCTGCCTCCCCCTCTAACCACTAGACTACCTGCCTCCCCCTCTAACCACTAGACTACCTGCCTCCCCTCTAACCACTAGACTACCTGCCTCCCCCTCTAACCACTAGACTACCTGCCTCCCCCTCTAACCACTAGACTACCTGCCTAGACTACCCCCCTCTAACCACTAGACTACCTGCCTCCCCCTCCCCTCTAACCACTAGACTACCTACCTCCCCCCCCCCCTCTAACCACTAGACTACCTGCCTCCCCCTCTAACCACTAGACTACCTGCCTCCCCTCTAACCACTAGACTACCTGCCTCCCCCTCTAACCACTAGACTACCTGCCTCCCTCATCCCCCTCTAACCACTAGACTACCTGCCTCCCCTCTAACCACTAGACTACCTGCCTCCCCCTCTAACCACTAGACTACCTGCCTCCCCCTCCCCCTCTAACCACTAGACTACCTGCCTCCCCCTCTAACCACTAGACTACCTGCCCCCTAACCACTAGACTACCTGCCTCCCCTAACCACTAGACTACCTGCCTCCCCCCTAACCACTAGACTACCTGCCTCCCCATCCCCTCTAACCACTAGACTACCTGCCTCCCCCTCTAACCACTAGACTACCTGCCTCCCCCTCCCCTCTAACCACTAGACTACCTGCCCCCCTCTAACCACTAGACTACCTGCCCCCCTCTAACCACTAGACTACCTGCCCCCCTCTAACCACTAGACTACCTGCCTCCCCTCTAACCACTAGACTACCCTGCCTCCCCCTCTAACCACTAGACTACCTGCCTCCCCCCCCCTCTAACCACTAGACTACCTCCCCCCCCCTCTAACCACTAGACTACCTGCCCCCCCCCTCCCCTCTAACCACTAGACTACCTGCCTCCCCTCCCCTCTAACCACTAGACTACCTGCCTCCCCCTCCCCCTCTAACCACTAGACTACCTGCCTCCCCCTCTAACCACTAGACTACCTGCCTCCCCCTCTAACCACTAGACTACCTGCCTGCCCCCCTCTAACCACTAGACTACCTGCCTCCCCCCCCCCTCTAACCACTAGACTACCTGCCCCCCCTCTAACCACTAGACTACCTGCCTCCCCCTCTAACCACTAGACTACCTGCCTCCCCCTCTAACCACTAGACTACCTGCCTCCCCCTCTAACCACTAGACTACCTGCCTCCCCCCCTCTAACCACTAGACTACCTGCCTGCCCCCCTCTAACCACTAGACTACCTGCCTCCCCCTCTAACCACTAGACTACCTGCCTCCCCCCCCCTCTAACCACTAGACTACCTGCCTCCCCCTCCCCCTCTAACCACTAGACTACCTACCTAACCCCCCCCCCCTCTAACCACTAGACTACCTGCCTCCCCCTCTAACCACTAGACTACCTGCCCCCTCTAACCCCCTCCCCCTCTAACCACTAGACTACCTGCCTCCCCCTCTAACCACTAGACTACCTGCCTCCCCCCTCTAACCACTAGACTACCTGCCCCCCCCCCTCTAACCTCTAGACTACCTGCCCCCCCCCTCTAACCACTAGACTACCTGCCCCCCTCTAACCACTAGACTACCTGCCCCCCCACTAACCACTAGACTACCCGCCTCCCCCTCTAACCACCTAACCACTAGACTACCTGCCTCCCCCTCTAACCACTAGACTACCTCCCCTCCCCTCTAACCACTAGACTACCTGCCTCCCCCTCCCCCTCTAACCACTAGACTACCTGCCTCCCCTCCCCCTCTAACCACTAGACTACCTGCCTCCCCCTCCCCCTCTAACCACTAGACTACCTGCCCCCCTCTAACCACTACACTACCTGCCTCCCCCTCTAACCACTAGACTACCTGCCCCCCCCCCTCTAACCACTAGACTACCTGCCTCCCCTCTAACCACTAGACTACCTGCCTCCCCCTCTAACCACTAGACTACCTGCCTCCCCCTCTAACCACTAGACTACCTGCCTCCCCCTCTAACCACTAGACTACCTGCCTCCCCTCTAACCACTAGACTACCTGCCTGATAGTGGTAGTAGGGGTGGTAGATGTCGAGTCTACTTTATGGCTCTAATCTGATAGTGGTAGTGGGGTGGTAGATGTCTAGTCTCCTTTATGGCTCTAATCTGATAGTGGTAGTAGGGGTGGTAGATGTCGAGTCTACTTTATGGCTCTAATCTGATAGTGGTAGTGGGGTGGTAGATGTCTAGTCTCCTTTGTGGCTCTAATCTGGTAGTGGTGGTAGATGTCTAGTCTCCTTTATGGCTCTAATCTGATAGTGGTAGTGGGGTGGTAGATGTCTAGTCTACTTTATGGCTCTAATCTGATAGTGGTAGTGGGGTGGTAGATGTCTAGTCTACTTTATGGTTCTAATATGATAGTGGAACTGGGGTGGTAGATGTCTAGTCTACTTTATGGCTCTAATCTGATAGTGGAAGTGGGGTGGTAGATGTCTAGTCTACTTTACGGCTCTAATCTGATAGTGGTAGTGGTGGTAGATGTCAAGTCTACTTTATGGCTCAAATATGATAGTGGTTGATCTCTAGTCTCCATTATGGCTCTAATCTGATAGTGGTAGTGGGGTGGTAGATGTCTAGTCTACTTTATGGCTCTAATCTGATAGTGCTAGTGGGGTGGTAGATGTCTAGTCTCCTTTATGGCTCTAATCTGATAGTGGTAGTGGGGTGGTAGATGTCTAGTCTCCTTTATGGCTCTAATCTGATAGTGGTAGTGGGGTGGTAGATGTCTAGTCTCCTTTATGACTCTAATCTGATAGTGGTAGTGGGGTGGTAGATGTCTAGTCTACTTTATGGCTCTAATCTGATAGTGGTAGTGGGGTGGTAGATGTCTAGTCTACTTTATGGCTCTAATCTGATAGTGGTAGTGGGGTGGTAGATGTCTAGTCTACTTTATGGCTCTAATCTGATAGTGGTAGTGGGGTGGGAGATGTCTAGTCTCCTTTATGGCTCTAATCTGATAGTGGTAGTGGGGTGGTAGATGTCTAGTCTCCTTTGTGGCTCTAATCTGATAGTGGTAGTAGGGGTGGTAGATGTCTAGTCTACTTTATGGCTCTAATCTGATAGTGGTAGTGGGGTGGTAGATGTCTAGTCTCCTTTATGGCTCTAATCTGATAATGGTAGTGGGGTGGTAGATGTCTAGTCTCCTTTGTGGCTCTAATCTGGTAGTGGTGGTAGATGTCTAGTCTCCTTTATGGCTCTAATCTGATAGTTGTAGTGGGGAGGTAGATGTCTAGTCTCCTTTATGGCTCTAATCTGATAGTGGTAGTGGGGTGGTAGATGTCTAGTCTACTTTATGGCTCTAATCTGATAGTGGTAGTGGGGTGGTAGATGTCTAGTCTCCTTTATGGCTCTAATCTGATAGTGGTAGTGGGGTGGTAGATGTCTAGTCTACTTTATGGCTCTAATCTGATAGTGGTAGTGGGGTGGTAGATGTCTAGTCTACTTTATGGCTCTAATCTGATAGTTGTAGTGGGGAGGTAGATGTCTAGTCTCCTTTATGGCTCTAATCTGATAGTGGTAGTGGGGTGGTAGATGTCTAGTCTACTTTATGGCTCTAATCTGATAGTGGTAGTGGGGTGGTAGATGTCTAGTCTACTTTATGGCTCTAATCTGATAGTGGTAGTGGGGTGGTAGATGTCTAGTCTCCTTTATGGCTCTAATCTGATAATGGTAGTGGGGTGGTAGATGTCTAGTCTCCTTTGTGGCTCTAATCTGGTAGTGGTGGTAGATGTCTAGTCTCCTTTATGGCTCTAATCTGATAGTTGTAGTGGGGAGGTAGATGTCTAGTCTCCTTTATGGCTCTAATCTGATAGTGGTAGTGGGGTGGTAGATGTCTAGTCTACTTTATGGCTCTAATCTGATAGTGGTAGTGGGGTGGTAGATGTCTAGTCTACTTTATGGCTCTAATCTGATAGTGGTAGTGGGGTGGGAGATGTCTAGTCTCCTTTATGGCTCTAATCTGATAGTGGTAGTGGGGTGGTAGATGTCTAGTCTCCTTTATGGCTCTAATCTGATAGTGGTAGTGGGGTGGTAGATGTCTCGTCTCCATTATGGCTCTAATCTGATAATGGTAGTGGGGTGGTAGATGTCTAGTCTCCTTTATGACTCTAATCTGATAGTGGTAGTGGGGTGGTAGATGTCTAGTCTACTTTATGGCTCTAATCTGATAGTGGTAGTGGGGTGGTAGATGTCTAGTCTACTTTATGGCTCTAATCTGGTAGTGGTAGTGGGGTGGTAGATGTCTAGTCTACTTTATGGCTCTAATCTGATAGTGGTAGTGGGGTGGGAGATGTCTAGTCTCCTTTATGGCTCTAATCTGATAGTGGTAGTGGGGTGGTAGATGTCTAGTCTCCTTTGTGGCTCTAATCTGATAGTGGTAGTAGGGGTGGTAGATGTCGAGTCTACTTTATGGCTCTAATCTGATAGTGGTAGTGGGGTGGTAGATGTCTAGTCTCCTTTATGGCTCTAATCTGATAGTGGAAGTGGGGTGGTAGATGTCTAGTCTCCTTTATGGCTCTAATCTGATAGTGGTAGTGGGGTGGTAGATGTCTAGTCTACTTTATGGCTCTAATCTGATAGTGGTAGTGGGGTGGTAGATGTCTAGTCTACTTTATGGTTCTAATATGATAGTGGAACTGGGGTGGTAGATGTCTAGTCTACTTTATGGCTCTAATCTGATAGTGGTAGTGGGGTGGTAGATGTCTACTCTACTTTATGGCTCTAATCTGATAGTGGTAGTGGTGGTAGATGTCAAGTCTACTTTATGGCTCAAATATGATAGTGGTAGATCTCTAGTCTCCATTATGGCCCTAATCTGATAGTGGAAGTGGGGTGGTAGATGTCTAGTCTACTTTATGGCTCTAATCAAATAGTGCTAGTGGGGTGGTAGATGTCTAGTCTCCTTTATGGCTCTAATCTGATAATGGTAGTGGGGTGGTAGATGTCTAGTCTACTTTATGGCTCTAATCTGATAATGGTAGTGGGTTGGTAGATGTCTAGTCTACTTTATGGCTCTAATCTGATAATGGTAGTGGGGTGGTAGATGTCTAGTCTCCTTTATGGCTCTAATCTGATAGTGGTAGTGGGGTGGTAGATGTCTAGTCTACTTTATGGCTCTAATCTGATAGTGGTAGTGGGGTGGTAGATGTCTAGTCTACTTTATGGCTCTAATCTGATAGTGGTAGTGGGGTGGGAGATGTCTAGTCTCCTTTATGGCTCTAATCTGATAGTGGTAGTGGGGTGGTAGATGTCTAGTCTCCTTTGTGGCTCTAATCTGATAGTGGTAGTAGGGGTGGTAGATGTCTAGTCTACTTTATGGCTCTAATCTGATAGTGGTAGTGGGGTGGTAGATGTCTAGTCTCCTTTATGGCTCTAATCTGATAATGGTAGTGGGGTGGTAGATGTCTAGTCTCCTTTGTGGCTCTAATCTGGTAGTGGTGGTAGATGTCTAGTCTCCTTTATGGCTCTAATCTGATAGTTGTAGTGGGGAGGTAGATGTCTAGTCTCCTTTATGGCTCTAATCTGATAGTGGTAGTGGGGTGGTAGATGTCTAGTCTACTTTATGGCTCTAATCTGATAGTGGTAGTGGGGTGGTAGATGTCTAGTCTACTTTATGGCTCTAATCTGATAGTGGTAGTGGGGTGGGAGATGTCTAGTCTCCTTTATGGCTCTAATCTGATAGTGGTAGTGGGGTGGTAGATGTCTAGTCTCCTTTATGGCTCTAATCTGATAGTGGTAGTGGGGTGGTAGATGTCTCGTCTCCATTATGGCTCTAATCTGATAATGGTAGTGGGGTGGTATATGTCTAGTCTCCTTTATGGCTCTAATCTGATAATGGTAGTGGGGTGGTAGATGTCTAGTCTCCTTTATGTCTCTAATCTGATAGTGGTAGTGGGGTGGTAGATGTCTAGTCTCCTTTATGGCTGTAATCTGATAGTGGTAGTGGGGTGGTAGATGTCTAGTCTCCTTTATGACTCTAATCTGATAGTGGTAGTGGGGTGGTAGATGTCTAGTCTCCTTTATGGCTCTAATCTGATAGTGGTAGTGGGGTGGTAGATGTCTAGTCTCCTTTATGACTCTAATCTGATAGTGGTAGTGGGGTGGTAGATGTCTAGTCTACTTTATGGCTCTAATCTGATAGTGGTAGTGGGGTGGTAGATGTCTAGTCTACTTTATGGCTCTAATCTGATAGTGGTAGTGGGGTGGTAGATGTCTAGTCTACTTTATGGCTCTAATCTGATAGTGGTAGTGGGGTGGGAGATGTCTAGTCTCCTTTATGGCTCTAATCTGATAGTGGTAGTGGGGTGGTAGATGTCTAGTCTCCTTTGTGGCTCTAATCTGATAGTGGTAGTAGGGGTGGTAGATGTCTAGTCTACTTTATGGCTCTAATCTGATAGTGGTAGTGGAGTGGTAGATGTCTAGTCTCCTTTATGGCTCTAATCTGATAATGGTAGTGGGGTGGTAGATGTCTAGTCTCCTTTGTGGCTCTAATCTGGTAGTGGTGGTAGATGTCTAGTCTCCTTTATGGCTCTAATCTGATAGTTGTAGTGGGGTGGTAGATGTCTAGTCTCCTTTATGGCTCTAATCTGATAGTGGTAGTGGGGTGGTAGATGTCTAGTCTCCTTTATGGCTCTAATCTGATAGTGGTAGTGGGGTGGGAGATGTCTAGTCTCCTTTATGGCTCTAATCTGATAGTGGTAGTGGGGTGGTAGATGTCTAGTCTCCTTTGTGGCTCTAATCTGATAGTGGTAGTAGGGGAGGTAGATGTCGAGTCTACTTTATGGCTCTAATCTGATAGTGGTAGTGGGGTGGTAGATGTCTAGTCTCCTTTATGGCTCTAATCTGATAGTGGAAGTGGGGTGGTAGATGTCTAGTCTCCTTTATGGCTCTAATCTGATAGTGGTAGTGGGGTGGTAGATGTCTAGTCTACTTTATGGCTCTAATCTGATAGTGGTAGTGGGGTGGTAGATGTCTAGTCTACTTTATGGCTCTAATCTGATAGTTGTAGTGGGGAGGTAGATGTCTAGTCTCCTTTATGGCTCTAATCTGATAGTGGTAGTGGGGTGGTAGATGTCTAGTCTACTTTATGGCTCTAATCTGATAGTGGTAGTGGGGTTGTAGATGTCTAGTCTACTTTATGGCTCTAATCTGATAGTGGTAGTGGGGTGGGAGATGTCTAGTCTCCTTTATGGCTCTAATCTGATAGTGGTAGTGGGGTGGTAGATGTCTCGTCTCCATTATGGCTCTAATCTGATAATGGTAGTGGGGTGGTATATGTCTAGTCTCCTTTATGGCTCTAATCTGATAATGGTAGTGGGGTGGTAGATGTCTAGTCTCCTTTATGGCTCTATTCTGATAGTGGTAGTGGGGTGGTAGATGTCTAGTCTCCTTTATGGCTGTAATCTGATAGTGGTAGTGGGGTGGTAGATGTCTAGTCTCCTTTATGACTCTAATCTGATTGTGGTAGTGGGGTGGTAGATGTCTAGTCTCCTTTATGGCTCTAATCTGATAGTGGTAGTGGGGTGGTAGATGTCTAGTCTCCTTTATGACTCTAATCTGATAGTGGTAGTGGGGTGGTAGATGTCTAGTCTACTTTATGGCTCTAATCTGATAGTGGTAGTGGGGTGGTAGATGTCTAGTCTACTTTATGGCTCTAATCTGATAGTGGTAGTGGGGTGGTAGATGTCTAGTCTACTTTATGGCTCTAATCTGATAGTGGTAGTGGGGTGGGAGATGTCTAGTCTCCTTTATGGCTCTAATCTGATAGTGGTAGTGGGGTGGTAGATGTCTAGTCTCCTTTATGGCTCTAATCTGATAGTGGTAGTGGGGTGGTAGATGTCTAGTCTCCTTTATGGCTCTAATCTGATAGTGGTAGTGGGGTGGTAGATGTCTAGTCTCCTTTATGACTCTAATCTGATAGTGGTAGTGGGGTGGTAGATGTCTAGTCTACTTTATGGCTCTAATCTGATAGTGGTAGTGGGGTGGTAGATGTCTAGTCTACTTTATGGCTCTAATCTGGTAGTGGTAGTGGGGTGGTAGATGTCTAGTCTACTTTATGGCTCTAATCTGATAGTGGTAGTGGGGTGGGAGATGTCTAGTCTCCTTTATGGCTCTAATCTGATAGTGGTAGTGGGGTGGTAGATGTCTAGTCTCCTTTGTGGCTCTAATCTGATAGTGGTAGTAGGGGTGGTAGATGTCTAGTCTACTTTATGGCTCTAATCTGATAGTGGTAGTGGGGTGGTAGATGTCTAGTCTCCTTTATGGCTCTAATCTGATAGTGGAAGTGGGGTGGTAGATGTCTAGTCTCCTTTATGGCTCTAATCTGATAGTGGTAGTGGGGTGGTAGATGTCTAGTCTACTTTATGGCTCTAATCTGATAGTGGTAGTGGGGTGGTAGATGTCTAGTCTACTTTATGGCTCTAATCTGATAGTTGTAGTGGGGAGGTAGATGTCTAGTCTCCTTTATGGCTCTAATCTGATAGTGGTAGTGGGGTGGTAGATGTCTAGTCTACTTTATGGCTCTAATCTGATAGTGGTAGTGGGGTGGTAGATGTCTAGTCTACTTTATGGCTCTAATCTGATAGTGGTAGTGGGGTGGGAGATGTCTAGTCTCCTTTATGGCTCTAATCTGATAGTGGTAGTGGGGTGGTAGATGTCTCGTCTCCATTATGGCTCTAATCTGATAATGGTAGTGGGGTGGTATATGTCTAGTCTCCTTTATGGCTCTAATCTGATAATGGTAGTGGGGTGGTAGATGTCTAGTCTCCTTTATGGCTCTAATCTGATAGTGGTAGTGGGGTGGTAGATGTCTAGTCTCCTTTATGGCTGTAATCTGATAGTGGTAGTGGGGTGGTAGATGTCTAGTCTCCTTTATGACTCTAATCTGATTGTGGTAGTGGGGTGGTAGATGTCTAGTCTCCTTTATGGCTCTAATCTGATAGTGGTAGTGGGGTGGTAGATGTCTAGTCTCCTTTATGACTCTAATCTGATAGTGGTAGTGGGGTGGTAGATGTCTAGTCTACTTTATGGCTCTAATCTGATAGTGGTAGTGGGGTGGTAGATGTCTAGTCTACTTTATGGCTCTAATCTGATAGTGGTAGTGGGGTGGTAGATGTCTAGTCTACTTTATGGCTCTAATCTGATAGTGGTAGTGGGGTGGGAGATGTCTAGTCTCCTTTATGGCTCTAATCTGATAGTGGTAGTGGGGTGGTAGATGTCTAGTCTCCTTTGTGGCTCTAATCTGATAGTGGTAGTAGGGGTGGTAGATGTCTAGTCTACTTTATGGCTCTAATCTGATAGTGGTAGTGGGGTGGTAGATGTCTAGTCTCCTTTATGGCTCTAATCTGATAATGGTAGTGGGGTGGTAGATGTCTAGTCTCCTTTGTGGCTCTAATCTGGTAGTGGTGGTAGATGTCTAGTCTCCTTTATGGCTCTAATCTGATAGTTGTAGTGGGGTGGTAGATGTCTAGTCTCCTTTATGGCTCTAATCTGATAGTGGTAGTGGGGTGGTAGATGTCTAGTCTCCTTTATGGCTCTAATCTGATAGTGGTAGTGGGGTGGTAGATGTCTAGTCTCCTTTATGACTCTAATCTGATAGTGGTAGTGGGGTGGTAGATGTCTAGTCTACTTTATGGCTCTAATCTGATAGTGGTAGTGGGGTGGTAGATGTCTAGTCTACTTTATGGCTCTAATCTGGTAGTGGTAGTGGGGTGGTAGATGTCTAGTCTACTTTATGGCTCTAATCTGATAGTGGTAGTGGGGTGGGAGATGTCTAGTCTCCTTTATGGCTCTAATCTGATAGTGGTAGTGGGGTGGTAGATGTCTAGTCTCCTTTGTGGCTCTAATCTGATAGTGGTAGTAGGGGTGGTAGATGTCTAGTCTACTTTATGGCTCTAATCTGATAGTGGTAGTGGGGTGGTAGATGTCTAGTCTCCTTTATGGCTCTAATCTGATAGTGGAAGTGGGGTGGTAGATGTCTAGTCTCCTTTATGGCTCTAATCTGATAGTGGTAGTGGGGTGGTAGATGTCTAGTCTACTTTATGGCTCTAATCTGATAGTGGTAGTGGGGTGGTAGATGTCTAGTCTACTTTATGGCTCTAATCTGATAGTGGTAGTGGGGTGGTAGATGTCTAGTCTACTTTATGGCTCTAATCTGATAGTGGTAGTGGGGTGGTAGATGTCTAGTCTACTTTATGGCTCTAATATGATAGTGGAACTGGGGTGGTAGATGTCTAGTCTACTTTATGGCTCTAATCTGATAGTGGTAGTGGGGTGGTAGATGTCTAGTCTCCTTTATGGCTCTAATCTGATAGTGGTAGTGGGGTGGTAGATGTCTAGTCTCCTTTGTGGCTCTAATCTGATAGTGGTAGTAGGGGTGGTAGATGTCTAGTCTACTTTATGGCTCTAATCTGATAGTGGTAGTGGGGTGGTAGATGTCTAGTCTCCTTTATGGCTCTAATCTGATAGTGGAAGTGGGGTGGTAGATGTCTAGTCTCCTTTATGGCTCTAATCTGATAGTGGTAGTGGGGTGGGAGATGTCTAGTCTCCTTTATGGCTCTAATCTGATAGTGGTAGTGGGGTGGTAGATGTCTAGTCTCCTTTGTGGCTCTAATCTGATAGTGGTAGTAGGGGTGGTAGATGTCTAGTCTACTTTATGGCTCTAATCTGATAGTGGTAGTGGGGTGGTAGATGTCTAGTCTCCTTTATGGCTCTAATCTGATAATGGTAGTGGGGTGGTAGATGTCTAGTCTCCTTTGTGGCTCTAATCTGGTAGTGGTGGTAGATGTCTAGTCTCCTTTATGGCTCTAATCTGATAGTTGTAGTGGGGTGGTAGATGTCTAGTCTCCTTTATGGCTCTAATCTGATAGTGGTAGTGGGGTGGTAGATGTCTAGTCTCCTTTATGGCTCTAATCTGATAGTGGTAGTGGGGTGGTAGATGTCTAGTCTACTTTATGGCTCTAATCTGGTAGTGGTAGTGGGGTGGTAGATGTCTAGTCTACTTTATGGCTCTAATCTGATAGTGGTAGTGGGGTGGGAGATGTCTAGTCTCCTTTATGGCTCTAATCTGATAGTGGTAGTGGGGTGGTAGATGTCTAGTCTCCTTTGTGGCTCTAATCTGATAGTGGTAGTAGGGGTGGTAGATGTCTAGTCTACTTTATGGCTCTAATCTGATAGTGGTAGTGGGGTGGTAGATGTCTAGTCTCCTTTATGGCTCTAATCTGATAGTGGAAGTGGGGTGGTAGATGTCTAGTCTCCTTTATGGCTCTAATCTGATAGTGGTAGTGGGGTGGTAGATGTCTAGTCTACTTTATGGCTCTAATCTGATAGTGGTAGTGGGGTGGTAGATGTCTAGTCTACTTTATGGCTCTAATCTGATAGTGGTAGTGGGGTGGTAGATGTCTAGTCTACTTTATGGCTCTAATCTGATAGTGGTAGTGGGGTGGTAGATGTCTAGTCTACTTTATGGCTCTAATATGATAGTGGAACTGGGGTGGTAGATGTCTAGTCTACTTTATGGCTCTAATCTGATAGTGGTAGTGGGGTGGTAGATGTCTAGTCTCCTTTATGGCTCTAATCTGATAGTGGTAGTGGGGTGGTAGATGTCTAGTCTCCTTTGTGGCTCTAATCTGATAGTGGTAGTAGGGGTGGTAGATGTCTAGTCTACTTTATGGCTCTAATCTGATAGTGGTAGTGGGGTGGTAGATGTCTAGTCTCCTTTATGGCTCTAATCTGATAGTGGAAGTGGGGTGGTAGATGTCTAGTCTCCTTTATGGCTCTAATCTGATAGTGGTAGTGGGGTGGTAGATGTCTAGTCTACTTTATGGCTCTAATCTGATAGTGGTAGTGGGGTGGTAGATGTCTAGTCTACTTTATGGCTCTAATCTGATAGTGGTAGTGGGGTGGTAGATGTCTAGTCTACTTTATGGCTCTAATCTGATAGTGGTAGTGGGGTGGTAGATGTCTAGTCTACTTTATGGCTCTAATATGATAGTGGAACTGGGGTGGTAGATGTCTAGTCTACTTTATGGCTCTAATCTGATAGTGGTAGTGGGGTGGTAGATGTCTAGTCTCCTTTATGGCTCTAATCTGATAATGGTAGTGGGGTGGTAGATGTCTAGTCTCCTTTGTGGCTCTAATCTGGTAGTGGTGGTAGATGTCTAGTCTCCTTTATGGCTCTAATCTGATAGTGGTAGTGGGGTGGTAGATGTCTAGTCTACTTTATGGCTCTAATCTGATAGTGGTAGTGGGGTGGGAGATGTCTAGTCTCCTTTATGGCTCTAATCTGATAGTGGTAGTGGGGTGGTAGATGTCTCGTCTCCATTATGGCTCTAATCTGATAATGGTAGTGGGGTGGTATATGTCTAGTCTCCTTTATGGCTCTAATCTGATAATGGTAGTGGGGTGGTAGATGTCTAGTCTCCTTTATGGCTCTAATCTGATAGTGGTAGTGGGGTGGTAGATGTCTAGTCTCCTTTATGGCTGTAATCTGATAGTGGTAGTGGGGTGGTAGATGTCTAGTCTCCTTTATGACTCTAATCTGATTGTGGTAGTGGGGTGGTAGATGTCTAGTCTCCTTTATGGCTCTAATCTGATAGTGGTAGTGGGGTGGTAGATGTCTAGTCTCCTTTATGGCTCTAATCTGATAGTGGTAGTGGGGTGTTAGATGTCTAGTCTACTTTATGGCTCTAATCTGATAGTGGAAGTGGGGTGGTAGATGTCTAGTCTCCTTTATGGCTCTAATCTGATAGTGGTAGTGGGGTGGTAGATGTCTAGTCTACTTTATGGCTCTAATCTGATAGTGGTAGTGGGGTGGTAGATGTCTAGTCTACTTTATGGCTCTAATCTGATAGTGGTAGTGGGGTGGTAGATGTCTAGTCTACTTTATGGCTCTAATCTGATAGTGGTAGTGGGGTGGTAGATGTCTAGTCTACTTTATGGCTCTAATATGATAGTGGAACTGGGGTGGTAGATGTCTAGTCTACTTTATGGCTCTAATCTGATAGTGGTAGTGGGGTGGTAGATGTCTAGTCTCCTTTATGGCTCTAATCTGATAATGGTAGTGGGGTGGTAGATGTCTAGTCTCCTTTGTGGCTCTAATCTGGTAGTGGTGGTAGATGTCTAGTCTCCTTTATGGCTCTAATCTGATAGTGGTAGTGGGGTGGTAGATGTCTAGTCTACTTTATGGCTCTAATCTGATAGTGGTAGTGGGGTGGGAGATGTCTAGTCTCCTTTATGGCTCTAATCTGATAGTGGTAGTGGGGTGGTAGATGTCTCGTCTCCATTATGGCTCTAATCTGATAATGGTAGTGGGGTGGTATATGTCTAGTCTCCTTTATGGCTCTAATCTGATAATGGTAGTGGGGTGGTAGATGTCTAGTCTCCTTTATGGCTCTAATCTGATAGTGGTAGTGGGGTGGTAGATGTCTAGTCTCCTTTATGGCTGTAATCTGATAGTGGTAGTGGGGTGGTAGATGTCTAGTCTCCTTTATGACTCTAATCTGATTGTGGTAGTGGGGTGGTAGATGTCTAGTCTCCTTTATGGCTCTAATCTGATAGTGGTAGTGGGGTGGTAGATGTCTAGTCTCCTTTATGACTCTAATCTGATAGTGGTAGTGGGGTGGTAGATGTCTAGTCTACTTTATGGCTCTAATCTGATAGTGGTAGTGGGGTGGTAGATGTCTAGTCTACTTTATGGCTCTAATCTGATAGTGGTAGTGGGGTGGTAGATGTCTAGTCTACTTTATGGCTCTAATCTGATAGTGGTAGTGGGGTGGGAGATGTCTAGTCTCCTTTATGGCTCTAATCTGATAGTGGTAGTGGGGTGGTAGATGTCTAGTCTCCTTTGTGGCTCTAATCTGATAGTGGTAGTAGGGGTGGTAGATGTCTAGTCTACTTTATGGCTCTAATCTGATAGTGGTAGTGGGGTGGTAGATGTCTAGTCTCCTTTATGGCTCTAATCTGATAATGGTAGTGGGGTGGTAGATGTCTAGTCTCCTTTGTGGCTCTAATCTGGTAGTGGTGGTAGATGTCTAGTCTCCTTTATGGCTCTAATCTGATAGTTGTAGTGGGGTGGTAGATGTCTAGTCTCCTTTATGGCTCTAATCTGATAGTGGTAGTGGGGTGGTAGATGTCTAGTCTCCTTTATGGCTCTAATCTGATAGTGGTAGTGGGGTGGTAGATGTCTAGTCTCCTTTATGACTCTAATCTGATAGTGGTAGTGGGGTGGTAGATGTCTAGTCTACTTTATGGCTCTAATCTGATAGTGGTAGTGGGGTGGTAGATGTCTAGTCTACTTTATGGCTCTAATCTGGTAGTGCTAGTGGGGTGGTAGATGTCTAGTCTACTTTATGGCTCTAATCTGATAGTGGTAGTGGGGTGGGAGATGTCTAGTCTCCTTTATGGCTCTAATCTGATAGTGGTAGTGGGGTGGTAGATGTCTAGTCTCCTTTGTGGCTCTAATCTGATAGTGGTAGTAGGGGTGGTAGATGTCTAGTCTACTTTATGGCTCTAATCTGATAGTGGTAGTGGGGTGGTAGATGTCTAGTCTCCTTTATGGCTCTAATCTGATAGTGGAAGTGGGGTGGTAGATGTCTAGTCTCCTTTATGGCTCTAATCTGATAGTGGTAGTGGGGTGGTAGATGTCTAGTCTACTTTATGGCTCTAATCTGATAGTGGTAGTGGGGTGGTAGATGTCTAGTCTACTTTATGGCTCTAATCTGATAGTGGTAGTGGGGTGGTAGATGTCTAGTCTACTTTATGGCTCTAATCTGATAGTGGTAGTGGGGTGGTAGATGTCTAGTCTACTTTATGGCTCTAATATGATAGTGGAACTGGGGTGGTAGATGTCTAGTCTACTTTATGGCTCTAATCTGATAGTGGTAGTGGGGTGGTAGATGTCTAGTCTCCTTTATGGCTCTAATCTGATAGTGGTAGTGGGGTGGTAGATGTCTAGTCTCCTTTGTGGCTCTAATCTGATAGTGGTAGTAGGGGTGGTAGATGTCTAGTCTACTTTATGGCTCTAATCTGATAGTGGTAGTGGGGTGGTAGATGTCTAGTCTCCTTTATGGCTCTAATCTGATAGTGGAAGTGGGGTGGTAGATGTCTAGTCTCCTTTATGGCTCTAATCTGATAGTGGTAGTGGGGTGGTAGATGTCTAGTCTACTTTATGGCTCTAATATGATAGTGGAACTGGGGTGGTAGATGTCTAGTCTACTTTATGGCTCTAATCTGATAGTGGTAGTGGGGTGGTAGATGTCTAGTCTCCTTTATGGCTCCAATCTGATAATGGTAGTGGGGTGGTAGATGTCTAGTCTCCTTTGTGGCTCTAATCTGGTAGTGGTGGTAGATGTCTAGTCTCCTTTATGGCTCTAATCTGATAGTGGTAGTGGGGTGGTAGATGTCTAGTCTACTTTATGGCTCTAATCTGATAGTGGTAGTGGGGTGGTAGATGTCTAGTCTCCTTTATGGCTCTAATCTGATAGTGGTAGTGGGGTGGGAGATGTCTAGTCTCCTTTATGGCTCTAATCTGATAGTGGTAGTGGGGTGGTAGATGTCTCGTCTCCATTATGGCTCTAATCTGATAATGGTAGTGGGGTGGTATATGTCTAGTCTCCTTTATGGCTCTAATCTGATAATGGTAGTGGGGTGGTAGATGTCTAGTCTCCTTTATGGCTCTAATCTGATAGTGGTAGTGGGGTGGTAGATGTCTAGTCTCCTTTATGGCTGTAATCTGATAGTGGTAGTGGGGTGGTAGATGTCTAGTCTCCTTTATGACTCTAATCTGATTGTGGTAGTGGGGTGGTAGATGTCTAGTCTCCTTTATGGCTCTAATCTGATAGTGGTAGTGGGGTGGTAGATGTCTAGTCTACTTTATGGCTCTAATCTGATAGTGGTAGTGGGGTGGTAGATGTCTAGTCTACTTTATGGCTCTAATATGATAGTGGAACTGGGGTGGTAGATGTCTAGTCTACTTTATGACTCTAATCTGATTGTGGTAGTGGGGTGGTAGATGTCTAGTCTACTTTATGGCTCTAATCTGATAGTGGTAGTGGGGTGGTAGATGTCTAGTCTACTTTATGGCTCTAATCTGATAGTGGTAGTGGGGTGGTAGATGTCTAGTCTACTTTATGGCTCTAATATGATAGTGGAACTGGGGTGGTAGATGTCTAGTCTACTTTATGGCTCTAATCTGATAGTGGTAGTGGGGTGGTAGATGTCTAGTCTCCTTTATGGCTCTAATCTGATAGTGGTAGTGGGGTGGTAGATGTCTAGTCTCCTTTGTGGCTCTAATCTGATAGTGGTAGTAGGGGTGGTAGATGTCTAGTCTACTTTGTGGCTCTAATCTGGTAGTGGTGGTAGATGTCTAGTCTCCTTTATGGCTCTAATCTGATAGTGGTAGTGGGGTGGTAGATGTCTAGTCTACTTTATGGCTCTAATCTGATAGTGGTAGTGGGGTGGGAGATGTCTAGTCTCCTTTATGGCTCTAATCTGATAGTGGTAGTGGGGTGGTAGATGTCTCGTCTCCATTATGGCTCTAATCTGATAATGGTAGTGGGGTGGTATATGTCTAGTCTCCTTTATGGCTCTAATCTGATAATGGTAGTGGGGTGGTAGATGTCTAGTCTCCTTTATGGCTCTAATCTGATAGTGGTAGTGGGGTGGTAGATGTCTAGTCTCCTTTATGGCTGTAATCTGATAGTGGTAGTGGGGTGGTAGATGTCTAGTCTCCTTTATGACTCTAATCTGATTGTGGTAGTGGGGTGGTAGATGTCTAGTCTCCTTTATGGCTCTAATCTGATAGTGGTAGTGGGGTGGTAGATGTCTAGTCTCCTTTATGGCTCTAATCTGATAGTGGTAGTGGGGTGTTAGATGTCTAGTCTACTTTATGGCTCTAATCTGATAGTGGTAGTGGGGTGGGAGATGTCTAGTCTCCTTTATGGCTCTAATCTGATAGTGGTAGTGGGGTGGTAGATGTCTCGTCTCCATTATGGCTCTAATCTGATAATGGTAGTGGGGTGGTATATGTCTAGTCTCCTTTATGGCTCTAATCTGATAATGGTAGTGGGGTGGTAGATGTCTAGTCTCCTTTATGGCTCTAATCTGATAGTGGTAGTGGGGTGGTAGATGTCTAGTCTCCTTTATGGCTGTAATCTGATAGTGGTAGTGGGGTGGTAGATGTCTAGTCTCCTTTATGACTCTAATCTGATTGTGGTAGTGGGGTGGTAGATGTCTAGTCTCCTTTATGGCTCTAATCTGATAGTGGTAGTGGGGTGGTAGATGTCTAGTCTCCTTTATGACTCTAATCTGATAGTGGTAGTGGGGTGGTAGATGTCTAGTCTACTTTATGGCTCTAATCTGATAGTGGTAGTGGGGTGGTAGATGTCTAGTCTACTTTATGGCTCTAATCTGATAGTGGTAGTGGGGTGGTAGATGTCTAGTCTACTTTATGGCTCTAATCTGATAGTGGTAGTGGGGTGGGAGATGTCTAGTCTCCTTTATGGCTCTAATCTGATAGTGGTAGTGGGGTGGTAGATGTCTAGTCTCCTTTGTGGCTCTAATCTGATAGTGGTAGTAGGGGTGGTAGATGTCTAGTCTACTTTATGGCTCTAATCTGATAGTGGTAGTGGGGTGGTAGATGTCTAGTCTCCTTTATGGCTCTAATCTGATAATGGTAGTGGGGTGGTAGATGTCTAGTCTCCTTTGTGGCTCTAATCTGGTAGTGGTGGTAGATGTCTAGTCTCCTTTATGGCTCTAATCTGATAGTTGTAGTGGGGTGGTAGATGTCTAGTCTCCTTTATGGCTCTAATCTGATAGTGGTAGTGGGGTGGTAGATGTCTAGTCTCCTTTATGGCTCTAATCTGATAGTGGTAGTGGGGTGGTAGATGTCTAGTCTCCTTTATGACTCTAATCTGATAGTGGTAGTGGGGTGGTAGATGTCTAGTCTACTTTATGGCTCTAATCTGATAGTGGTAGTGGGGTGGTAGATGTCTAGTCTACTTTATGGCTCTAATCTGGTAGTGCTAGTGGGGTGGTAGATGTCTAGTCTACTTTATGGCTCTAATCTGATAGTGGTAGTGGGGTGGGAGATGTCTAGTCTCCTTTATGGCTCTAATCTGATAGTGGTAGTGGGGTGGTAGATGTCTAGTCTCCTTTGTGGCTCTAATCTGATAGTGGTAGTAGGGGTGGTAGATGTCTAGTCTACTTTATGGCTCTAATCTGATAGTGGTAGTGGGGTGGTAGATGTCTAGTCTCCTTTATGGCTCTAATCTGATAGTGGAAGTGGGGTGGTAGATGTCTAGTCTCCTTTATGGCTCTAATCTGATAGTGGTAGTGGGGTGGTAGATGTCTAGTCTACTTTATGGCTCTAATCTGATAGTGGTAGTGGGGTGATAGATGTCTAGTCTACTTTATGGCTCTAATCTGATAGTGGTAGTGGGGTGGTAGATGTCTAGTCTACTTTATGGCTCTAATCTGATAGTGGTAGTGGGGTGGTAGATGTCTAGTCTACTTTATGGCTCTAATATGATAGTGGAACTGGGGTGGTAGATGTCTAGTCTACTTTATGGCTCTAATCTGATAGTGGTAGTGGGGTGGTAGATGTCTAGTCTCCTTTATGGCTCTAATCTGATAGTGGTAGTGGGGTGGTAGATGTCTAGTCTCCTTTGTGGCTCTAATCTGATAGTGGTAGTAGGGGTGGTAGATGTCTAGTCTACTTTATGGCTCTAATCTGATAGTGGTAGTGGGGTGGTAGATGTCTAGTCTCCTTTATGGCTCTAATCTGATAGTGGAAGTGGGGTGGTAGATGTCTAGTCTCCTTTATGGCTCTAATCTGATAGTGGTAGTGGGGTGGTAGATGTCTAGTCTACTTTATGGCTCTAATATGATAGTGGAACTGGGGTGGTAGATGTCTAGTCTACTTTATGGCTCTAATCTGATAGTGGTAGTGGGGTGGTAGATGTCTAGTCTCCTTTATGGCTCTAATCTGATAATGGTAGTGGGGTGGTAGATGTCTAGTCTCCTTTGTGGCTCTAATCTGGTAGTGGTTGATCTCTAGTCTCCTTTATGGCTTTAATCTGATAATGGTAGTGGGGTGGTAGATTCTAGTCTACTTTATGGCTCTAATCTGATAGTGGAAGTGGGGTGGTAGATGTCTAGTCTACTTTACGGCTCTAATCTGATAGTGGTAGTGGTGGTAGATGTCAAGTCTACTTTATGGCTCAAATATGATAGTGGTTGATCTCTAGTCTCCATTATGGCTCTAATCTGATAGTGGTAGTGGGGTGGTAGATGTCTAGTCTACTTTATGGCTCTAATCTGATAGTGCTAGTGGGGTGGTAGATGTCTAGTCTCCTTTATGGCTCTAATCTGATAGTGGTAGTGGGGTGGTAGATGTCTAGTCTCCTTTATGACTCTAATCTGATAGTGGTAGTGGGGTGGTAGATGTCTAGTCTACTTTATGGCTGTAATCTGATAGTGGTAGTGGGGTGGTAGATGTCTAGTCTACTTTATGGCTCTAATCTGATAGTGGTAGTGGGGTGGTAGATGTCTAGTCTACTTTATGGCTCTAATCTGATAGTGGTAGTGGGGTGGGAGATGTCTAGTCTCCTTTATGGCTCTAATCTGATAGTGGTAGTGGGGTGGTAGATGTCTAGTCTCCTTTGTGGCTCTAATCTGATAGTGGTAGTGGGGTGGTAGATGTCTAGTCTCCTTTATGACTCTAATCTGATAGTGGTAGTGGGGTGGTAGATGTCTAGTCTCCTTTGTGGCTCTAATGTGATAATGGTAGTGGGGTGGTAGATGTCTAGTCTCCTTTGTGGCTCTAATCTGATAGTGGTAGTAGGGGTGGTAGATGTCTAGACTCCTTTATGGCTCTAATCTGATAGTGGTAGTGGGGTGGTAGATGTCTAGTCTCCTTTATGGCTCTAATCTGATAGTGGTAGTGGGGTGGTAGATGTCTCGTCTCCATTATGGCTCTAATCTGATAATGGTAGTGGGGTGGTATATGTCTAGTCTCCTTTATGGCTCTAATCTGATAATGGTAGTGGGGTGGTAGATGTCTAGTCTCCTTTATGTCTCTAATCTGATAGTGGTAGTGGGGTGGTAGATGTCTAGTCTCCTTTATGGCTGTAATCTGATAGTGGTAGTGGGGTGGTAGATGTCTAGTCTCCTTTATGACTCTAATCTGATAGTGGTAGTGGGGTGGTAGATGTCTAGTCTCCTTTATGGCTCTAATCTGATAGTGGTAGTGGGGTGGTAGATGTCTAGTCTCCTTTATGACTCTAATCTGATAGTGGTAGTGGGGTGGTAGATGTCTAGTCTACTTTATGGCTCTAATCTGATAGTGGTAGTGGGGTGGTAGATGTCTAGTCTACTTTATGGCTCTAATCTGATAGTGGTAGTGGGGTGGTAGATGTCTAGTCTACTTTATGGCTCTAATCTGATAGTGGTAGTGGGGTGGTAGATGTCTAGTCTCCTTTATGGCTCTAATCTGATAATGGTAGTGGGGTGGTAGATGTCTAGTCTCCTTTGTGGCTCTAATCTGGTAGTGGTGGTAGATGTCTAGTCTCCTTTATGGCTCTAATCTGATAGTTGTAGTGGGGTGGTAGATGTCTAGTCTCCTTTATGGCTCTAATCTGATAGTGGTAGTGGGGTGGTAGATGTCTAGTCTCCTTTATGGCTCTAATCTGATAGTGGTAGTGGGGGTAGATGTCTAGTCTCCTTTATGACTCTAATCTGATAGTGGTAGTGGGGTGGTAGATGTCTAGTCTACTTTATGGCTCTAATCTGATAGTGGTAGTGGGGTGGTAGATGTCTAGTCTACTTTATGGCTCTAATCTGGTAGTGGTAGTGGGGTGGTAGATGTCTAGTCTACTTTATGGCTCTAATCTGATAGTGGTAGTGGGGTGGGAGATGTCTAGTCTCCTTTATGGCTCTAATCTGATAGTGGTAGTGGGGTGGTAGATGTCTAGTCTCCTTTGTGGCTCTAATCTGATAGTGGTAGTAGGGGTGGTAGATGTCGAGTCTACTTTATGGCTCTAATCTGATAGTGGTAGTGGGGTGGTAGATGTCTAGTCTCCTTTATGGCTCTAATCTGATAGTGGAAGTGGGGTGGTAGATGTCTAGTCTCCTTTATGGCTCTAATCTGATAGTGGTAGTGGGGTGTAGATGTCTAGTCTACTTTATGGCTCTAATCTGATAGTGGTAGTGGGGTGGTAGATGTCTAGTCTACTTTATGGCTCTAATCTGATAGTTGTAGTGGGGAGGTAGATGTCTAGTCTCCTTTATGGCTCTAATCTGATAGTGGTAGTGGGGTGGTAGATGTCTAGTCTACTTTATGGCTCTAATCTGATAGTGGTAGTGGGGTGGTAGATGTCTAGTCTACTTTATGGCTCTAATCTGATAGTGGTAGTGGGGTGGTAGATGTCTAGTCTCCTTTATGGCTCTAATCTGATAATGGTAGTGGGGTGGTAGATGTCTAGTCTCCTTTGTGGCTCTAATCTGGTAGTGGTGGTAGATGTCTAGTCTCCTTTATGGCTCTAATCTGATAGTTGTAGTGGGGTGGTAGATGTCTAGTCTCCTTTATGGCTCTAATCTGATAGTGGTAGTGGGGTGGTAGATGTCTAGTCTCCTTTATGGCTCTAATCTGATAGTGGTAGTGGGGTGGTAGATGTCTAGTCTCCTTTATGACTCTAATCTGATAGTGGTAGTGGGGTGGTAGATGTCTAGTCTACTTTATGGCTCTAATCTGAAAGTGGTAGTGGGGTGGTAGATGTCTAGTCTACTTTATGGCTCTAATCTGGTAGTGGTAGTGGGGTGGTAGATGTCTAGTCTACTTTATGGCTCTAATCTGATAGTGGTAGTGGGGTGGGAGATGTCTAGTCTCCTTTATGGCTCTAATCTGATAGTGGTAGTGGGGTGGTAGATGTCTAGTCTCCTTTGTGGCTCTAATCTGATAGTGGTAGTAGGGGTGGTAGATGTCGAGTCTACTTTATGGCTCTAATCTGATAGTGGTAGTGGGGTGGTAGATGTCTAGTGTCCTTTATGGCTCTAATCTGATAGTGGAAGTGGGGTGGTAGATGTCTAGTCTCCTTTATGGCTCTAATCTGATAGTGGTAGTGGGGTGGTAGATGTCTAGTCTACTTTATGGCTCTAATCTGATAGTGGTAGTGGGGTGGTAGATGTCTAGTCTACTTTATGGCTCTAATCTGATAGTTGTAGTGGGGAGGTAGATGTCTAGTCTCCTTTATGGCTCTAATCTGATAGTGGTAGTGGGGTGGTAGATGTCTAGTCTACTTTATGGCTCTAATCTGATAGTGGTAGTGGGGTGGTAGATGTCTAGTCTACTTTATGGCTCTAATCTGATAGTGGTAGTGGGGTGGTAGATGTCTAGTCTCCTTTATGGCTCTAATCTGATAATGGTAGTGGGGTGGTAGATGTCTAGTCTCCTTTGTGGCTCTAATCTGGTAGTGGTGGTAGATGTCTAGTCTCCTTTATGGCTCTAATCTGATAGTTGTAGTGGGGAGGTAGATGTCTAGTCTCCTTTATGGCTCTAATCTGATAGTGGTAGTGGGGTGGTAGATGTCTAGTCTACTTTATGGCTCTAATCTGATAGTGGTAGTGGGGTGGTAGATGTCTAGTCTACTTTATGGCTCTAATCTGATAGTGGTAGTGGGGTGGGAGATGTCTAGTCTCCTTTATGGCTCTAATCTGATAGTGGTAGTGGGGTGGTAGATGTCTAGTCTCCTTTATGGCTCTAATCTGATAGTGGTAGTGGGGTGGTAGATGTCTCGTCTCCATTATGGCTCTAATCTGATAATGGTAGTGGGGTGGTAGATGTCTAGTCTCCTTTATGACTCTAATCTGATAGTGGTAGTGGGGTGGTAGATGTCTAGTCTACTTTATGGCTCTAATCTGATAGTGGTAGTGGGGTGGTAGATGTCTAGTCTACTTTATGGCTCTAATCTGGTAGTGGTAGTGGGGTGGTAGATGTCTAGTCTACTTTATGGCTCTAATCTGATAGTGGTAGTGGGGTGGGAGATGTCTAGTCTCCTTTATGGCTCTAATCTGATAGTGGTAGTGGGGTGGTAGATGTCTAGTCTCCTTTGTGGCTCTAATCTGATAGTGGTAGTAGGGGTGGTAGATGTCGAGTCTACTTTATGGCTCTAATCTGATAGTGGTAGTGGGGTGGTAGATGTCTAGTCTCCTTTATGGCTCTAATCTGATAGTGGTAGTGGGGTGGTAGATGTCTAGTCTCCTTTATGGCTCTAATCTGATAATGGTAGTGGGGTGGTAGATGTCTAGTCTCCTTTGTGGCTCTAATCTGGTAGTGGTGGTAGATGTCTAGTCTCCTTTATGGCTCTAATCTGATAGTTGTAGTGGGGTGGTAGATGTCTAGTCTCCTTTATGGCTCTAATCTGATAGTGGTAGTGGGGTGGTAGATGTCTAGTCTCCTTTATGGCTCTAATCTGATAGTGGTAGTGGGGTGGTAGATGTCTAGTCTCCTTTATGACTCTAATCTGATAGTGGTAGTGGGGTGGTAGATGTCTAGTCTACTTTATGGCTCTAATCTGATAGTGGTAGTGGGGTGGTAGATGTCTAGTCTACTTTATGGCTCTAATCTGGTAGTGGTAGTGGGGTGGTAGATGTCTAGTCTACTTTATGGCTCTAATCTGATAGTGGTAGTGGGGTGGGAGATGTCTAGTCTCCTTTATGGCTCTAATCTGATAGTGGTAGTGGGGTGGTAGATGTCTAGTCTCCTTTGTGGCTCTAATCTGATAGTGGTAGTAGGGGTGGTAGATGTCGAGTCTACTTTATGGCTCTAATCTGATAGTGGTAGTGGGGTGGTAGATGTCTAGTCTCCTTTATGGCTCTAATCTGATAGTGGAAGTGGGGTGGTAGATGTCTAGTCTCCTTTATGGCTCTAATCTGATAGTGGTAGTGGGGTGGTAGATGTCTAGTCTACTTTATGGCTCTAATCTGATAGTGGTAGTGGGGTGGTAGATGTCTAGTCTACTTTATGGCTCTAATCTGATAGTTGTAGTGGGGAGGTAGATGTCTAGTCTCCTTTATGGCTCTAATCTGATAGTGGTAGTGGGGTGGTAGATGTCTAGTCTACTTTATGGCTCTAATCTGATAGTGGTAGTGGGGTGGTAGATGTCTAGTCTACTTTATGGCTCTAATCTGATAGTGGTAGTGGGGTGGTAGATGTCTAGTCTCCTTTATGGCTCTAATCTGATAATGGTAGTGGGGTGGTAGATGTCTAGTCTCCTTTGTGGCTCTAATCTGGTAGTGGTGGTAGATGTCTAGTCTCCTTTATGGCTCTAATCTGATAGTTGTAGTGGGGTGGTAGATGTCTAGTCTCCTTTATGGCTCTAATCTGATAGTGGTAGTGGGGTGGTAGATGTCTAGTCTCCTTTATGGCTCTAATCTGATAGTGGTAGTGGGGTGGTAGATGTCTAGTCTCCTTTATGACTCTAATCTGATAGTGGTAGTGGGGTGGTAGATGTCTAGTCTACTTTATGGCTCTAATCTGATAGTGGTAGTGGGGTGGTAGATGTCTAGTCTACTTTATGGCTCTAATCTGGTAGTGGTAGTGGGGTGGTAGATGTCTAGTCTACTTTATGGCTCTAATCTGATAGTGGTAGTGGGGTGGGAGATGTCTAGTCTCCTTTATGGCTCTAATCTGATAGTGGTAGTGGGGTGGTAGATGTCTAGTCTCCTTTGTGGCTCTAATCTGATAGTGGTAGTAGGGGTGGTAGATGTCGAGTCTACTTTATGGCTCTAATCTGATAGTGGTAGTGGGGTGGTAGATGTCTAGTCTCCTTTATGGCTCTAATCTGATAGTGGAAGTGGGGTGGTAGATGTCTAGTCTCCTTTATGGCTCTAATCTGATAGTGGTAGTGGGGTGGTAGATGTCTAGTCTACTTTATGGCTCTAATCTGATAGTGGTAGTGGGGTGGTAGATGTCTAGTCTACTTTATGGCTCTAATCTGATAGTTGTAGTGGGGAGGTAGATGTCTAGTCTCCTTTATGGCTCTAATCTGATAGTGGTAGTGGGGTGGTAGATGTCTAGTCTACTTTATGGCTCTAATCTGATAGTGGTAGTGGGGTGGTAGATGTCTAGTCTACTTTATGGCTCTAATCTGATAGTGGTAGTGGGGTGGTAGATGTCTAGTCTCCTTTATGGCTCTAATCTGATAATGGTAGTGGGGTGGTAGATGTCTAGTCTCCTTTGTGGCTCTAATCTGGTAGTGGTGGTAGATGTCTAGTCTCCTTTATGGCTCTAATCTGATAGTTGTAGTGGGGAGGTAGATGTCTAGTCTCCTTTATGGCTCTAATCTGATAGTGGTAGTGGGGTGGTAGATGTCTAGTCTACTTTATGGCTCTAATCTGATAGTGGTAGTGGGGTGGTAGATGTCTAGTCTACTTTATGGCTCTAATCTGATAGTGGTAGTGGGGTGGGAGATGTCTAGTCTCCTTTATGGCTCTAATCTGATAGTGGTAGTGGGGTGGTAGATGTCTAGTCTCCTTTATGGCTCTAATCTGATAGTGGTAGTGGGGTGGTAGATGTCTCGTCTCCATTATGGCTCTAATCTGATAATGGTAGTGGGGTGGTAGATGTCTAGTCTCCTTTATGACTCTAATCTGATAGTGGTAGTGGGGTGGTAGATGTCTAGTCTACTTTATGGCTCTAATCTGATAGTGGTAGTGGGGTGGTAGATGTCTAGTCTACTTTATGGCTCTAATCTGGTAGTGGTAGTGGGGTGGTAGATGTCTAGTCTACTTTATGGCTCTAATCTGATAGTGGTAGTGGGGTGGGAGATGTCTAGTCTCCTTTATGGCTCTAATCTGATAGTGGTAGTGGGGTGGTAGATGTCTAGTCTCCTTTGTGGCTCTAATCTGATAGTGGTAGTAGGGGTGGTAGATGTCGAGTCTACTTTATGGCTCTAATCTGATAGTGGTAGTGGGGTGGTAGATGTCTAGTCTCCTTTATGGCTCTAATCTGATAGTGGAAGTGGGGTGGTAGATGTCTAGTCTCCTTTATGGCTCTAATCTGATAGTGGTAGTGGGGTGGTAGATGTCTAGTCTACTTTATGGCTCTAATCTGATAGTGGTAGTGGGGTGGTAGATGTCTAGTCTACTTTATGGTTCTAATATGATAGTGGAACTGGGGTGGTAGATGTCTAGTCTACTTTATGGCTCTAATCTGATAGTGGAAGTGGGGTGGTAGATGTCTAGTCTACTTTACGGCTCTAATCTGATAGTGGTAGTGGTGGTAGATGTCAAGTCTACTTTATGGCTCAAATATGATAGTGGTTGATCTCTAGTCTCCATTATGGCTCTAATCTGATAGTGGTAGTGGGGTGGTAGATGTCTAGTCTACTTTATGGCTCTAATCTGATAGTGCTAGTGGGGTGGTAGATGTCTAGTCTCCTTTATGGCTCTAATCTGATAGTGGTAGTGGGGTGGTAGATGTCTAGTCTCCTTTATGGCTCTAATCTGATAGTGGTAGTGGGGTGGTAGATGTCTAGTCTCCTTTATGACTCTAATCTGATAGTGGTAGTGGGGTGGTAGATGTCTAGTCTACTTTATGGCTCTAATCTGATAGTGGTAGTGGGGTGGTAGATGTCTAGTCTACTTTATGGCTCTAATCTGATAGTGGTAGTGGGGTGGTAGATGTCTAGTCTACTTTATGGCTCTAATCTGATAGTGGTAGTGGGGTGGGAGATGTCTAGTCTCCTTTATGGCTCTAATCTGATAGTGGTAGTGGGGTGGTAGATGTCTAGTCTCCTTTGTGGCTCTAATCTGATAGTGGTAGTAGGGGTGGTAGATGTCTAGTCTACTTTATGGCTCTAATCTGATAGTGGTAGTGGGGTGGTAGATGTCTAGTCTCCTTTATGGCTCTAATCTGATAATGGTAGTGGGGTGGTAGATGTCTAGTCTCCTTTGTGGCTCTAATCTGGTAGTGGTGGTAGATGTCTAGTCTCCTTTATGGCTCTAATCTGATAGTTGTATTGGGGAGGTAGATGTCTAGTCTCCTTTATGGCTCTAATCTGATAGAGGTAGTGGGGTGGTAGATGTCTAGTCTACTTTATGGCTCTAATCTGATAGTGGTAGTGGGGTGGTAGATGTCTAGTCTACTTTATGGCTCTAATCTGATAGTGGTAGTGGGGTGGGAGATGTCTAGTCTCCTTTATGGCTCTAATCTGATAGTGGTAGTGGGGTGGTAGATGTCTAGTCTCCTTTATGGCTCTAATCTGATAGTGGTAGTGGGGTGGTAGATGTCTCGTCTCCATTATGGCTCTAATCTGATAATGGTAGTGGGGTGGTAGATGTCTAGTCTCCTTTATGACTCTAATCTGATAGTGGTAGTGGGGTGGTAGATGTCTAGTCTACTTTATGGCTCTAATCTGATAGTGGTAGTGGGGTGGTAGATGTCTAGTCTACTTTATGGCTCTAATCTGGTAGTGGTAGTGGGGTGGTAGATGTCTAGTCTACTTTATGGCTCTAATCTGATAGTGGTAGTGGGGTGGGAGATGTCTAGTCTCCTTTATGGCTCTAATCTGATAGTGGTAGTGGGGTGGTAGATGTCTAGTCTCCTTTGTGGCTCTAATCTGATAGTGGTAGTAGGGGTGGTAGATGTCTAGTCTACTTTATGGCTCTAATCTGATAGTGGTAGTGGGGTGGTAGATGTCTAGTCTCCTTTATGGCTCTAATCTGATAGTGGAAGTGGGGTGGTAGATGTCTAGTCTCCTTTATGGCTCTAATCTGATAGTGGTAGTGGGGTGGTAGATGTCTAGTCTACTTTATGGCTCTAATCTGATAGTGGTAGTGGGGTGGTAGATGTCTAGTCTACTTTATGGTTCTAATATGATAGTGGAACTGGGGTGGTAGATTCTAGTCTACTTTATGGCTCTAATCTGATAGTGGAAGTGGGGTGGTAGATGTCTAGTCTACTTTACGGCTCTAATCTGATAGTGGTAGTGGTGGTAGATGTCAAGTCTACTTTATGGCTCAAATATGATAGTGGTTGATCTCTAGTCTCCATTATGGCTCTAATCTGATAGTGGTAGTGGGGTGGTAGATGTCTAGTCTACTTTATGGCTCTAATCTGATAGTGCTAGTGGGGTGGTAGATGTCTAGTATCCTTTATGGCTCTAATCTGATAGTGGTAGTGGGGTGGTAGATGTCTAGTCTCCTTTATGGCTCTAATCTGATAGTGGTAGTGGGGTGGTAGATGTCTAGTCTCCTTTATGACTCTAATCTGATAGTGGTAGTGGGGTGGTAGATGTCTAGTCTACTTTATGGCTCTAATCTGATAGTGGTAGTGGGGTGGTAGATGTCTAGTCTACTTTATGGCTCTAATCTGATAGTGGTAGTGGGGTGGTAGATGTCTAGTCTACTTTATGGCTCTAATCTGATAGTGGTAGTGGGTTGGGAGATGTCTAGTCTCCTTTATGGCTCTAATCTGATAGTGGTAGTGGGGTGGTAGATGTCTAGTCTCCTTTGTGGCTCTAATCTGATAGTGGTAGTAGGGGTGGTAGATGTCTAGTCTACTTTATGGCTCTAATCTGATAGTGGTAGTGGGGTGGTAGATGTCTAGTCTCCTTTATGGCTCTAATCTGATAATGGTAGTGGGGTGGTAGATGTCTAGTCTCCTTTGTGGCTCTAATCTGGTAGTGGTGGTAGATGTCTAGTCTCCTTTATGGCTCTAATCTGATAGTTGTAGTGGGGAGGTAGATGTCTAGTCTCCTTTATGGCTCTAATCTGATAGTGGTAGTGGGGTGGTAGATGTCTAGTCTACTTTATGGCTCTAATCTGATAGTGGTAGTGGGGTGGTAGATGTCTAGTCTCCTTTATGGCTCTAATCTGATAGTGGTAGTGGGGTGGTAGATGTCTAGTCTACTTTATGGCTCTAATCTGATAGTGGTAGTGGGGTGGTAGATGTCTAGTCTACTTTATGGCTCTAATCTGATAGTTGTAGTGGGGAGGTAGATGTCTAGTCTCCTTTATGGCTCTAATCTGATAGTGGTAGTGGGGTGGTAGATGTCTAGTCTACTTTATGGCTCTAATCTGATAGTGGTAGTGGGGTGGTAGATGTCTAGTCTACTTTATGGCTCTAATCTGATAGTGGTAGTGGGGTGGTAGATGTCTAGTCTCCTTTATGGCTCTAATCTGATAATGGTAGTGGGGTGGTAGATGTCTAGTCTCCTTTGTGGCTCTAATCTGGTAGTGGTGGTAGATGTCTAGTCTCCTTTATGGCTCTAATCTGATAGTTGTAGTGGGGAGGTAGATGTCTAGTCTCCTTTATGGCTCTAATCTGATAGTGGTAGTGGGGTGGTAGATGTCTAGTCTACTTTATGGCTCTAATCTGATAGTGGTAGTGGGGTGGTAGATGTCTAGTCTACTTTATGGCTCTAATCTGATAGTGGTAGTGGGGTGGGAGATGTCTAGTCTCCTTTATGGCTCTAATCTGATAGTGGTAGTGGGGTGGTAGATGTCTAGTCTCCTTTATGGCTCTAATCTGATAGTGGTAGTGGGGTGGTAGATGTCTCGTCTCCATTATGGCTCTAATCTGATAATGGTAGTGGGGTGGTAGATGTCTAGTCTCCTTTATGACTCTAATCTGATAGTGGTAGTGGGGTGGTAGATGTCTAGTCTACTTTATGGCTCTAATCTGATAGTGGTAGTGGGGTGGTAGATGTCTAGTCTACTTTATGGCTCTAATCTGGTAGTGGTAGTGGGGTGGTAGATGTCTAGTCTACTTTATGGCTCTAATCTGATAGTGGTAGTGGGGTGGGGAGATGTCTAGTCTCCTTTATGGCTCTAATCTGATAGTGGTAGTGGGGTGGTAGATGTCTAGTCTCCTTTGTGGCTCTAATCTGATAGTGGTAGTAGGGGTGGTAGATGTCGAGTCTACTTTATGGCTCTAATCTGATAGTGGTAGTGGGGTGGTAGATGTCTAGTCTCCTTTATGGCTCTAATCTGATAGTGGAAGTGGGGTGGTAGATGTCTAGTCTCCTTTATGGCTCTAATCTGATAGTGGTAGTGGGGTGGTAGATGTCTAGTCTACTTTATGGCTCTAATCTGATAGTGGTAGTGGGGTGGTAGATGTCTAGTCTACTTTATGGTTCTAATATGATAGTGGAACTGGGGTGGTAGATTCTAGTCTACTTTATGGCTCTAATCTGATAGTGGAAGTGGGGTGGTAGATGTCTAGTCTACTTTACGGCTCTAATCTGATAGTGGTAGTGGTGGTAGATGTCAAGTCTACTTTATGGCTCAAATATGATAGTGGTTGATCTCTAGTCTCCATTATGGCTCTAATCTGATAGTGGTAGTGGGGTGGTAGATGTCTAGTCTACTTTATGGCTCTAATCTGATAGTGCTAGTGGGGTGGTAGATGTCTAGTCTCCTTTATGGCTCTAATCTGATAGTGGTAGTGGGGTGGTAGATGTCTAGTCTCCTTTATGGCTCTAATCTGATAGTGGTAGTGGGGTGGTAGATGTCTAGTCTCCTTTATGACTCTAATCTGATAGTGGTAGTGGGGTGGTAGATGTCTAGTCTACTTTATGGCTCTAATCTGATAGTGGTAGTGGGGTGGTAGATGTCTAGTCTACTTTATGGCTCTAATCTGATAGTGGTAGTGGGGTGGTAGATGTCTAGTCTACTTTATGGCTCTAATCTGATAGTGGTAGTGGGGTGGGAGATGTCTAGTCTCCTTTATGGCTCTAATCTGATAGTGGTAGTGGGGTGGTAGATGTCTAGTCTCCTTTGTGGCTCTAATCTGATAGTGGTAGTAGGGGTGGTAGATGTCTAGTCTACTTTATGGCTCTAATCTGATAGTGGTAGTGGGGTGGTAGATGTCTAGTCTCCTTTATGGCTCTAATCTGATAATGGTAGTGGGGTGGTAGATGTCTAGTCTCCTTTGTGGCTCTAATCTGGTAGTGGTGGTAGATGTCTAGTCTCCTTTATGGCTCTAATCTGATAGTTGTAGTGGGGAGGTAGATGTCTAGTCTCCTTTATGGCTCTAATCTGATAGTGGTAGTGGGGTGGTAGATGTCTAGTCTACTTTATGGCTCTAATCTGATAGTGGTAGTGGGGTGGTAGATGTCTAGTCTACTTTATGGCTCTAATCTGATAGTGGTAGTGGGGTGGGAGATGTCTAGTCTCCTTTATGGCTCTAATCTGATAGTGGTAGTGGGGTGGTAGATGTCTAGTCTCCTTTATGGCTCTAATCTGATAGTGGTAGTGGGGTGGTAGATGTCTCGTCTCCATTATGGCTCTAATCTGATAATGGTAGTGGGGTGGTATATGTCTAGTCTCCTTTATGGCTCTAATCTGATAATGGTAGTGGGGTGGTAGATGTCTAGTCTCCTTTATGTCTCTAATCTGATAGTGGTAGTGGGGTGGTAGATGTCTAGTCTCCTTTATGGCTGTAATCTGATAGTGGTAGTGGGGTGGTAGATGTCTAGTCTCCTTTATGACTCTAATCTGATAGTGGTAGTGGGGTGGTAGATGTCTAGTCTCCTTTATGGCTCTAATCTGATAGTGGTAGTGGGGTGGTAGATGTCTAGTCTCCTTTATGACTCTAATCTGATAGTGGTAGTGGGGTGGTAGATGTCTAGTCTACTTTATGGCTCTAATCTGATAGTGGTAGTGGGGTGGTAGATGTCTAGTCTACTTTATGGCTCTAATCTGATAGTGGTAGTGGGGTGGTAGATGTCTAGTCTACTTTATGGCTCTAATCTGATAGTGGTAGTGGGGTGGGAGATGTCTAGTCTCCTTTATGGCTCTAATCTGATAGTGGTAGTGGGGTGGTAGATGTCTAGTCTCCTTTGTGGCTCTAATCTGATAGTGGTAGTAGGGGTGGTAGATGTCTAGTCTACTTTATGGCTCTAATCTGATAGTGGTAGTGGAGTGGTAGATGTCTAGTCTCCTTTATGGCTCTAATCTGATAATGGTAGTGGGGTGGTAGATGTCTAGTCTCCTTTGTGGCTCTAATCTGGTAGTGGTGGTAGATGTCTAGTCTCCTTTATGGCTCTAATCTGATAGTTGTAGTGGGGTGGTAGATGTCTAGTCTCCTTTATGGCTCTAATCTGATAGTGGTAGTGGGGTGGTAGATGTCTAGTCTCCTTTATGGCTCTAATCTGATAGTGGTAGTGGGGTGGGAGATGTCTAGTCTCCTTTATGGCTCTAATCTGATAGTGGTAGTGGGGTGGTAGATGTCTAGTCTCCTTTGTGGCTCTAATCTGATAGTGGTAGTAGGGGAGGTAGATGTCGAGTCTACTTTATGGCTCTAATCTGATAGTGGTAGTGGGGTGGTAGATGTCTAGTCTCCTTTATGGCTCTAATCTGATAGTGGAAGTGGGGTGGTAGATGTCTAGTCTCCTTTATGGCTCTAATCTGATAGTGGTAGTGGGGTGGTAGATGTCTAGTCTACTTTATGGCTCTAATCTGATAGTGGTAGTGGGGTGGTAGATGTCTAGTCTACTTTATGGCTCTAATCTGATAGTTGTAGTGGGGAGGTAGATGTCTAGTCTCCTTTATGGCTCTAATCTGATAGTGGTAGTGGGGTGGTAGATGTCTAGTCTACTTTATGGCTCTAATCTGATAGTGGTAGTGGGGTTGTAGATGTCTAGTCTACTTTATGGCTCTAATCTGATAGTGGTAGTGGGGTGGGAGATGTCTAGTCTCCTTTATGGCTCTAATCTGATAGTGGTAGTGGGGTGGTAGATGTCTCGTCTCCATTATGGCTCTAATCTGATAATGGTAGTGGGGTGGTATATGTCTAGTCTCCTTTATGGCTCTAATCTGATAATGGTAGTGGGGTGGTAGATGTCTAGTCTCCTTTATGGCTCTATTCTGATAGTGGTAGTGGGGTGGTAGATGTCTAGTCTCCTTTATGGCTGTAATCTGATAGTGGTAGTGGGGTGGTAGATGTCTAGTCTCCTTTATGACTCTAATCTGATTGTGGTAGTGGGGTGGTAGATGTCTAGTCTCCTTTATGGCTCTAATCTGATAGTGGTAGTGGGGTGGTAGATGTCTAGTCTCCTTTATGACTCTAATCTGATAGTGGTAGTGGGGTGGTAGATGTCTAGTCTACTTTATGGCTCTAATCTGATAGTGGTAGTGGGGTGGTAGATGTCTAGTCTACTTTATGGCTCTAATCTGATAGTGGTAGTGGGGTGGTAGATGTCTAGTCTACTTTATGGCTCTAATCTGATAGTGGTAGTGGGGTGGGAGATGTCTAGTCTCCTTTATGGCTCTAATCTGATAGTGGTAGTGGGGTGGTAGATGTCTAGTCTCCTTTATGACTCTAATCTGATAGTGGTAGTGGGGTGGTAGATGTCTAGTCTACTTTATGGCTCTAATCTGATAGTGGTAGTGGGGTGGTAGATGTCTAGTCTACTTTATGGCTCTAATCTGATAGTGGTAGTGGGGTGGTAGATGTCTAGTCTACTTTATGGCTCTAATCTGATAGTGGTAGTGGGGTGGGAGATGTCTAGTCTCCTTTATGGCTCTAATCTGATAGTGGTAGTGGGGTGGTAGATGTCTAGTCTCCTTTGTGGCTCTAATCTGATAGTGGTAGTAGGGGTGGTAGATGTCTAGTCTACTTTATGGCTCTAATCTGATAGTGGTAGTGGGGTGGTAGATGTCTAGTCTCCTTTATGGCTCTAATCTGATAATGGTAGTGGGGTGGTAGATGTCTAGTCTCCTTTGTGGCTCTAATCTGGTAGTGGTGGTAGATGTCTAGTCTCCTTTATGGCTCTAATCTGATAGTTGTAGTGGGGAGGTAGATGTCTAGTCTCCTTTATGGCTCTAATCTGATAGTGGTAGTGGGGTGGTAGATGTCTAGTCTACTTTATGGCTCTAATCTGATAGTGGTAGTGGGGTGGTAGATGTCTAGTCTACTTTATGGCTCTAATCTGATAGTGGTAGTGGGGTGGGAGATGTCTAGTCTCCTTTATGGCTCTAATCTGATAGTGGTAGTGGGGTGGTAGATGTCTAGTCTCCTTTATGGCTCTAATCTGATAGTGGTAGTGGGGTGGTAGATGTCTCGTCTCCATTATGGCTCTAATCTGATAATGGTAGTGGGGTGGTATATGTCTAGTCTCCTTTATGGCTCTAATCTGATAATGGTAGTGGGGTGGTAGATGTCTAGTCTCCTTTATGTCTCTAATCTGATAGTGGTAGTGGGGTGGTAGATGTCTAGTCTCCTTTATGGCTGTAATCTGATAGTGGTAGTGGGGTGGTAGATGTCTAGTCTCCTTTATGACTCTAATCTGATAGTGGTAGTGGGGTGGTAGATGTCTAGTCTCCTTTATGGCTCTAATCTGATAGTGGTAGTGGGGTGGTAGATGTCTAGTCTCCTTTATGACTCTAATCTGATAGTGGTAGTGGGGTGGTAGATGTCTAGTCTACTTTATGGCTCTAATCTGATAGTGGTAGTGGGGTGGTAGATGTCTAGTCTACTTTATGGCTCTAATCTGATAGTGGTAGTGGGGTGGTAGATGTCTAGTCTACTTTATGGCTCTAATCTGATAGTGGTAGTGGGGTGGGAGATGTCTAGTCTCCTTTATGGCTCTAATCTGATAGTGGTAGTGGGGTGGTAGATGTCTAGTCTCCTTTGTGGCTCTAATCTGATAGTGGTAGTAGGGGTGGTAGATGTCTAGTCTACTTTATGGCTCTAATCTGATAGTGGTAGTGGAGTGGTAGATGTCTAGTCTCCTTTATGGCTCTAATCTGATAATGGTAGTGGGGTGGTAGATGTCTAGTCTCCTTTGTGGCTCTAATCTGGTAGTGGTGGTAGATGTCTAGTCTCCTTTATGGCTCTAATCTGATAGTTGTAGTGGGGTGGTAGATGTCTAGTCTCCTTTATGGCTCTAATCTGATAGTGGTAGTGGGGTGGTAGATGTCTAGTCTCCTTTATGGCTCTAATCTGATAGTGGTAGTGGGGTGGGAGATGTCTAGTCTCCTTTATGGCTCTAATCTGATAGTGGTAGTGGGGTGGTAGATGTCTAGTCTCCTTTGTGGCTCTAATCTGATAGTGGTAGTAGGGGAGGTAGATGTCGAGTCTACTTTATGGCTCTAATCTGATAGTGGTAGTGGGGTGGTAGATGTCTAGTCTCCTTTATGGCTCTAATCTGATAGTGGAAGTGGGGTGGTAGATGTCTAGTCTCCTTTATGGCTCTAATCTGATAGTGGTAGTGGGGTGGTAGATGTCTAGTCTACTTTATGGCTCTAATCTGATAGTGGTAGTGGGGTGGTAGATGTCTAGTCTACTTTATGGCTCTAATCTGATAGTTGTAGTGGGGAGGTAGATGTCTAGTCTCCTTTATGGCTCTAATCTGATAGTGGTAGTGGGGTGGTAGATGTCTAGTCTACTTTATGGCTCTAATCTGATAGTGGTAGTGGGGTTGTAGATGTCTAGTCTACTTTATGGCTCTAATCTGATAGTGGTAGTGGGGTGGGAGATGTCTAGTCTCCTTTATGGCTCTAATCTGATAGTGGTAGTGGGGTGGTAGATGTCTCGTCTCCATTATGGCTCTAATCTGATAATGGTAGTGGGGTGGTATATGTCTAGTCTCCTTTATGGCTCTAATCTGATAATGGTAGTGGGGTGGTAGATGTCTAGTCTCCTTTATGGCTCTATTCTGATAGTGGTAGTGGGGTGGTAGATGTCTAGTCTCCTTTATGGCTGTAATCTGATAGTGGTAGTGGGGTGGTAGATGTCTAGTCTCCTTTATGACTCTAATCTGATTGTGGTAGTGGGGTGGTAGATGTCTAGTCTCCTTTATGGCTCTAATCTGATAGTGGTAGTGGGGTGGTAGATGTCTAGTCTCCTTTATGACTCTAATCTGATAGTGGTAGTGGGGTGGTAGATGTCTAGTCTACTTTATGGTCTGGCTCTAATCTGATAGTGGTAGTGGGGTGGTAGATGTCTAGTCTACTTTATGGCTCTAATCTGATAGTGGTAGTGGGGTGGTAGATGTCTAGTCTACTTTATGGCTCTAATCTGATAGTGGTAGTGGGGTGGGAGATGTCTAGTCTCCTTTATGGCTCTAATCTGATAGTGGTAGTGGGGTGGTAGATGTCTAGTCTCCTTTATGGCTCTAATCTGATAGTGGTAGTGGGGTGGTAGATGTCTAGTCTCCTTTATGGCTCTAATCTGATAGTGGTAGTGGGGTGGTAGATGTCTAGTCTCCTTTATGACTCTAATCTGATAGTGGTAGTGGGGTGGTAGATGTCTAGTCTACTTTATGGCTCTAATCTGATAGTGGTAGTGGGGTGGTAGATGTCTAGTCTACTTTATGGCTCTAATCTGGTAGTGGTAGTGGGGTGGTAGATGTCTAGTCTACTTTATGGCTCTAATCTGATAGTGGTAGTGGGGTGGGAGATGTCTAGTCTCCTTTATGGCTCTAATCTGATAGTGGTAGTGGGGTGGTAGATGTCTAGTCTCCTTTGTGGCTCTAATCTGATAGTGGTAGTAGGGGTGGTAGATGTCGAGTCTACTTTATGGCTCTAATCTGATAGTGGTAGTGGGGTGGTAGATGTCTAGTCTCCTTTATGGCTCTAATCTGATAGTGGAAGTGGGGTGGTAGATGTCTAGTCTCCTTTATGGCTCTAATCTGATAGTGGTAGTGGGGTGGTAGATGTCTAGTCTACTTTATGGCTCTAATCTGATAGTGGTAGTGGGGTGGTAGATGTCTAGTCTACTTTATGGCTCTAATCTGATAGTTGTAGTGGGGAGGTAGATGTCTAGTCTCCTTTATGGCTCTAATCTGATAGTGGTAGTGGGGTGGTAGATGTCTAGTCTACTTTATGGCTCTAATCTGATAGTGGTAGTGGGGTGGTAGATGTCTAGTCTACTTTATGGCTCTAATCTGATAGTGGTAGTGGGGTGGGAGATGTCTAGTCTCCTTTATGGCTCTAATCTGATAGTGGTAGTGGGGTGGTAGATGTCTCGTCTCCATTATGGCTCTAATCTGATAATGGTAGTGGGGTGGTATATGTCTAGTCTCCTTTATGGCTCTAATCTGATAATGGTAGTGGGGTGGTAGATGTCTAGTCTCCTTTATGGCTCTAATCTGATAGTGGTAGTGGGGTGGTAGATGTCTAGTCTCCTTTATGGCTGTAATCTGATAGTGGTAGTGGGGTGGTAGATGTCTAGTCTCCTTTATGACTCTAATCTGATTGTGGTAGTGGGGTGGTAGATGTCTAGTCTCCTTTATGGCTCTAATCTGATAGTGGTAGTGGGGTGGTAGATGTCTAGTCTCCTTTATGACTCTAATCTGATAGTGGTAGTGGGGTGGTAGATGTCTAGTCTACTTTATGGCTCTAATCTGATAGTGGTAGTGGGGTGGTAGATGTCTAGTCTACTTTATGGCTCTAATCTGATAGTAGGTAGTGGGGTGGTAGATGTCTAGTCTACTTTATGGCTCTAATCTGATAGTGGTAGTGGGGTGGGAGATGTCTAGTCTCCTTTATGGCTCTAATCTGATAGTGGTAGTGGGGTGGTAGATGTCTAGTCTCCTTTGTGGCTCTAATCTGATAGTGGTAGTAGGGGTGGTAGATGTCTAGTCTACTTTATGGCTCTAATCTGATAGTGGTAGTGGGGTGGTAGATGTCTAGTCTCCTTTATGGCTCTAATCTGATAATGGTAGTGGGGTGGTAGATGTCTAGTCTCCTTTGTGGCTCTAATCTGGTAGTGGTGGTAGATGTCTAGTCTCCTTTATGGCTCTAATCTGATAGTTGTAGTGGGGTGGTAGATGTCTAGTCTCCTTTATGGCTCTAATCTGATAGTGGTAGTGGGGTGGTAGATGTCTAGTCTCCTTTATGGCTCTAATCTGATAGTGGTAGTGGGGTGGTAGATGTCTAGTCTCCTTTATGACTCTAATCTGATAGTGGTAGTGGGGTGGTAGATGTCTAGTCTACTTTATGGCTCTAATCTGATAGTGGTAGTGGGGTGGTAGATGTCTAGTCTACTTTATGGCTCTAATCTGGTAGTGGTAGTGGGGTGGTAGATGTCTAGTCTACTTTATGGCTCTAATCTGATAGTGGTAGTGGGGTGGGAGATGTCTAGTCTCCTTTATGGCTCTAATCTGATAGTGGTAGTGGGGTGGTAGATGTCTAGTCTCCTTTGTGGCTCTAATCTGATAGTGGTAGTAGGGGTGGTAGATGTCTAGTCTACTTTATGGCTCTAATCTGATAGTGGTAGTGGGGTGGTAGATGTCTAGTCTCCTTTATGGCTCTAATCTGATAGTGGAAGTGGGGTGGTAGATGTCTAGTCTCCTTTATGGCTCTAATCTGATAGTGGTAGTGGGGTGGTAGATGTCTAGTCTACTTTATGGCTCTAATCTGATAGTGGTAGTGGGGTGGTAGATGTCTAGTCTACTTTATGGCTCTAATCTGATAGTGGTAGTGGGGTGGTAGATGTCTAGTCTACTTTATGGCTCTAATCTGATAGTGGTAGTGGGGTGGTAGATGTCTAGTCTACTTTATGGCTCTAATATGATAGTGGAACTGGGGTGGTAGATGTCTAGTCTACTTTATGGCTCTAATCTGATAATGGTAGTGGGGTGGTAGATGTCTAGTCTCCTTTATGGCTCTAATCTGATAGTGGTAGTGGGGTGGTAGATGTCTAGTCTCCTTTGTGGCTCTAATCTGATAGTGGTAGTAGGGGTGGTAGATTTCTAGTCTACTTTATGGCTCTAATCTGATAGTGCTAGTGGGGTGGTAGATGTCTAGTCTACTTTATGGCTCTAATATGATAGTGGTAGATCTCTAGTCTCCTTTATGGCTCTAATCTGATAGTGGTAGATGTCTCGTCTCCATTATGGCTCTAATCTGATAATGGTAGTGGGGTGGTATATGTCTAGTCTCCTTTATGGCTCTAATCTGATAATGGTAGTGGGGTGGTAGATGTCTAGTCTCCTTTATGGCTCTAATCTGATAGTGGTAGTGGGGTGGTAGATGTCTAGTCTCCTTTATGGCTGTAATCTGATAGTGGTAGTGGGGTGGTAGATGTCTAGTCTCCTTTATGACTCTAATCTGATTGTGGTAGTGGGGTGGTAGATGTCTAGTCTCCTTTATGGCTCTAATCTGATAGTGGTAGTGGGGTGGTAGATGTCTAGTCTCCTTTATGACTCTAATCTGATAGTGGTAGTGGGGTGGTAGATGTCTAGTCTACTTTATGGCTCTAATCTGATAGTGGTAGTGGGGTGGTAGATGTCTAGTCTACTTTATGGCTCTAATCTGATAGTGGTAGTGGGGTGGTAGATGTCTAGTCTACTTTATGGCTCTAATCTGATAGTGGTAGTGGGGTGGGAGATGTCTAGTCTCCTTTATGGCTCTAATCTGATAGTGGTAGTGGGGTGGTAGATGTCTAGTCTCCTTTGTGGCTCTAATCTGATAGTGGTAGTAGGGGTGGTAGATGTCTAGTCTACTTTATGGCTCTAATCTGATAGTGGTAGTGGGGTGGTAGATGTCTAGTCTCCTTTATGGCTCTAATCTGATAATGGTAGTGGGGTGGTAGATGTCTAGTCTCCTTTGTGGCTCTAATCTGGTAGTGGTGGTAGATGTCTAGTCTCCTTTATGGCTCTAATCTGATAGTTGTAGTGGGGTGGTAGATGTCTAGTCTCCTTTATGGCTCTAATCTGATAGTGGTAGTGGGGTGGTAGATGTCTAGTCTCCTTTATGGCTCTAATCTGATAGTGGTAGTGGGGTGGTAGATGTCTAGTCTCCTTTATGACTCTAATCTGATAGTGGTAGTGGGGTGGTAGATGTCTAGTCTACTTTATGGCTCTAATCTGATAGTGGTAGTGGGGTGGTAGATGTCTAGTCTACTTTATGGCTCTAATCTGGTAGTGGTAGTGGGGTGGTAGATGTCTAGTCTACTTTATGGCTCTAATCTGATAGTGGTAGTGGGGTGGGAGATGTCTAGTCTCCTTTATGGCTCTAATCTGATAGTGGTAGTGGGGTGGTAGATGTCTAGTCTCCTTTGTGGCTCTAATCTGATAGTGGTAGTAGGGGTGGTAGATGTCTAGTCTACTTTATGGCTCTAATCTGATAGTGGTAGTGGGGTGGTAGATGTCTAGTCTCCTTTATGGCTCTAATCTGATAGTGGAAGTGGGGTGGTAGATGTCTAGTCTCCTTTATGGCTCTAATCTGATAGTGGTAGTGGGGTGGTAGATGTCTAGTCTACTTTATGGCTCTAATCTGATAGTGGTAGTGGGGTGGTAGATGTCTAGTCTACTTTATGGCTCTAATCTGATAGTGGTAGTGGGGTGGTAGATGTCTAGTCTACTTTATGGCTCTAATCTGATAGTGGTAGTGGGGTGGTAGATGTCTAGTCTACTTTATGGCTCTAATATGATAGTGGAACTGGGGTGGTAGATGTCTAGTCTACTTTATGGCTCTAATCTGATAGTGGTAGTGGGGTGGTAGATGTCTAGTCTACTTTATGGCTCTAATCTGATAGTGGTAGTGGGGTGGTAGATGTCTAGTCTCCTTTATGGCTCTAATCTGATAGTGGTAGTGGGGTGGTAGATGTCTAGTCTCCTTTGTGGCTCTAATCTGATAGTGGTAGTAGGGGTGGTAGATTTCTAGTCTACTTTATGGCTCTAATCTGATAGTGCTAGTGGGGTGGTAGATGTCTAGTCTCCTTTATGGCTCTAATCTGATAGTGGAAGTGGGGTGGTAGATGTCTAGTCTCCTTTATGGCTCTAATCTGATAGTGGTAGTGGGGTGGGAGATGTCTAGTCTCCTTTATGGCTCTAATCTGATAGTGGTAGTGGGGTGGTAGATGTCTAGTCTCCTTTGTGGCTCTAATCTGATAGTGGTAGTAGGGGTGGTAGATGTCTAGTCTACTTTATGGCTCTAATCTGATAGTGGTAGTGGGGTGGTAGATGTCTAGTCTCCTTTATGGCTCTAATCTGATAATGGTAGTGGGGTGGTAGATGTCTAGTCTCCTTTGTGGCTCTAATCTGGTAGTGGTGGTAGATGTCTAGTCTCCTTTATGGCTCTAATCTGATAGTTGTAGTGGGGTGGTAGATGTCTAGTCTCCTTTATGGCTCTAATCTGATAGTGGTAGTGGGGTGGTAGATGTCTAGTCTCCTTTATGGCTCTAATCTGATAGTGGTAGTGGGGTGGTAGATGTCTAGTCTACTTTATGGCTCTAATCTGGTAGTGGTAGTGGGGTGGTAGATGTCTAGTCTACTTTATGGCTCTAATCTGATAGTGGTAGTGGGGTGGGAGATGTCTAGTCTCCTTTATGGCTCTAATCTGATAGTGGTAGTGGGGTGGTAGATGTCTAGTCTCCTTTGTGGCTCTAATCTGATAGTGGTAGTAGGGGTGGTAGATGTCTAGTCTACTTTATGGCTCTAATCTGATAGTGGTAGTGGGGTGGTAGATGTCTAGTCTCCTTTATGGCTCTAATCTGATAGTGGAAGTGGGGTGGTAGATGTCTAGTCTCCTTTATGGCTCTAATCTGATAGTGGTAGTGGGGTGGTAGATGTCTAGTCTACTTTATGGCTCTAATCTGATAGTGGTAGTGGGGTGGTAGATGTCTAGTCTACTTTATGGCTCTAATCTGATAGTGGTAGTGGGGTGGTAGATGTCTAGTCTACTTTATGGCTCTAATCTGATAGTGGTAGTGGGGTGGTAGATGTCTAGTCTACTTTATGGCTCTAATATGATAGTGGAACTGGGGTGGTAGATGTCTAGTCTACTTTATGGCTCTAATCTGATAGTGGTAGTGGGGTGGTAGATGTCTAGTCTCCTTTATGGCTCTAATCTGATAGTGGTAGTGGGGTGGTAGATGTCTAGTCTCCTTTGTGGCTCTAATCTGATAGTGGTAGTAGGGGTGGTAGATGTCTAGTCTACTTTATGGCTCTAATCTGATAGTGGTAGTGGGGTGGTAGATGTCTAGTCTCCTTTATGGCTCTAATCTGATAGTGGAAGTGGGGTGGTAGATGTCTAGTCTCCTTTATGGCTCTAATCTGATAGTGGTAGTGGGGTGGTAGATGTCTAGTCTACTTTATGGCTCTAATCTGATAGTGGTAGTGGGGTGGTAGATGTCTAGTCTACTTTATGGCTCTAATCTGATAGTGGTAGTGGGGTGGTAGATGTCTAGTCTACTTTATGGCTCTAATCTGATAGTGGTAGTGGGGTGGTAGATGTCTAGTCTACTTTATGGCTCTAATATGATAGTGGAACTGGGGTGGTAGATGTCTAGTCTACTTTATGGCTCTAATCTGATAGTGGTAGTGGGGTGGTAGATGTCTAGTCTCCTTTATGGCTCTAATCTGATAATGGTAGTGGGGTGGTAGATGTCTAGTCTCCTTTGTGGCTCTAATCTGGTAGTGGTGGTAGATGTCTAGTCTCCTTTATGGCTCTAATCTGATAGTGGTAGTGGGGTGGTAGATGTCTAGTCTACTTTATGGCTCTAATCTGATAGTGGTAGTGGGGTGGGAGATGTCTAGTCTCCTTTATGGCTCTAATCTGATAGTGGTAGTGGGGTGGTAGATGTCTCGTCTCCATTATGGCTCTAATCTGATAATGGTAGTGGGGTGGTATATGTCTAGTCTCCTTTATGGCTCTAATCTGATAATGGTAGTGGGGTGGTAGATGTCTAGTCTCCTTTATGGCTCTAATCTGATAGTGGTAGTGGGGTGGTAGATGTCTAGTCTCCTTTATGGCTGTAATCTGATAGTGGTAGTGGGGTGGTAGATGTCTAGTCTCCTTTATGACTCTAATCTGATTGTGGTAGTGGGGTGGTAGATGTCTAGTCTCCTTTATGGCTCTAATCTGATAGTGGTAGTGGGGTGGTAGATGTCTAGTCTCCTTTATGGCTCTAATCTGATAGTGGTAGTGGGGTGTTAGATGTCTAGTCTACTTTATGGCTCTAATCTGATAGTGGAAGTGGGGTGGTAGATGTCTAGTCTCCTTTATGGCTCTAATCTGATAGTGGTAGTGGGGTGGTAGATGTCTAGTCTACTTTATGGCTCTAATCTGATAGTGGTAGTGGGGTGGTAGATGTCTAGTCTACTTTATGGCTCTAATCTGATAGTGGTAGTGGGGTGGTAGATGTCTAGTCTACTTTATGGCTCTAATCTGATAGTGGTAGTGGGGTGGTAGATGTCTAGTCTACTTTATGGCTCTAATATGATAGTGGAACTGGGGTGGTAGATGTCTAGTCTACTTTATGGCTCTAATCTGATAGTGGTAGTGGGGTGGTAGATGTCTAGTCTCCTTTATGGCTCTAATCTGATAATGGTAGTGGGGTGGTAGATGTCTAGTCTCCTTTGTGGCTCTAATCTGGTAGTGGTGGTAGATGTCTAGTCTCCTTTATGGCTCTAATCTGATAGTGGTAGTGGGGTGGTAGATGTCTAGTCTACTTTATGGCTCTAATCTGATAGTGGTAGTGGGGTGGGAGATGTCTAGTCTCCTTTATGGCTCTAATCTGATAGTGGTAGTGGGGTGGTAGATGTCTCGTCTCCATTATGGCTCTAATCTGATAATGGTAGTGGGGTGGTATATGTCTAGTCTCCTTTATGGCTCTAATCTGATAATGGTAGTGGGGTGGTAGATGTCTAGTCTCCTTTATGGCTCTAATCTGATAGTGGTAGTGGGGTGGTAGATGTCTAGTCTCCTTTATGGCTGTAATCTGATAGTGGTAGTGGGGTGGTAGATGTCTAGTCTCCTTTATGACTCTAATCTGATTGTGGTAGTGGGGTGGTAGATGTCTAGTCTCCTTTATGGCTCTAATCTGATAGTGGTAGTGGGGTGGTAGATGTCTAGTCTCCTTTATGACTCTAATCTGATAGTGGTAGTGGGGTGGTAGATGTCTAGTCTACTTTATGGCTCTAATCTGATAGTGGTAGTGGGGTGGTAGATGTCTAGTCTACTTTATGGCTCTAATCTGATAGTGGTAGTGGGGTGGTAGATGTCTAGTCTACTTTATGGCTCTAATCTGATAGTGGTAGTGGGGTGGGAGATGTCTAGTCTCCTTTATGGCTCTAATCTGATAGTGGTAGTGGGGTGGTAGATGTCTAGTCTCCTTTGTGGCTCTAATCTGATAGTGGTAGTAGGGGTGGTAGATGTCTAGTCTACTTTATGGCTCTAATCTGATAGTGGTAGTGGGGTGGTAGATGTCTAGTCTCCTTTATGGCTCTAATCTGATAATGGTAGTGGGGTGGTAGATGTCTAGTCTCCTTTGTGGCTCTAATCTGGTAGTGGTGGTAGATGTCTAGTCTCCTTTATGGCTCTAATCTGATAGTTGTAGTGGGGTGGTAGATGTCTAGTCTCCTTTATGGCTCTAATCTGATAGTGGTAGTGGGGTGGTAGATGTCTAGTCTCCTTTATGGCTCTAATCTGATAGTGGTAGTGGGGTGGTAGATGTCTAGTCTCCTTTATGACTCTAATCTGATAGTGGTAGTGGGGTGGTAGATGTCTAGTCTACTTTATGGCTCTAATCTGATAGTGGTAGTGGGGTGGTAGATGTCTAGTCTACTTTATGGCTCTAATCTGGTAGTGCTAGTGGGGTGGTAGATGTCTAGTCTACTTTATGGCTCTAATCTGATAGTGGTAGTGGGGTGGGAGATGTCTAGTCTCCTTTATGGCTCTAATCTGATAGTGGTAGTGGGGTGGTAGATGTCTAGTCTCCTTTGTGGCTCTAATCTGATAGTGGTAGTAGGGGTGGTAGATGTCTAGTCTACTTTATGGCTCTAATCTGATAGTGGTAGTGGGGTGGTAGATGTCTAGTCTCCTTTATGGCTCTAATCTGATAGTGGAAGTGGGGTGGTAGATGTCTAGTCTCCTTTATGGCTCTAATCTGATAGTGGTAGTGGGGTGGTAGATGTCTAGTCTACTTTATGGCTCTAATCTGATAGTGGTAGTGGGGTGGTAGATGTCTAGTCTACTTTATGGCTCTAATCTGATAGTGGTAGTGGGGTGGTAGATGTCTAGTCTACTTTATGGCTCTAATCTGATAGTGGTAGTGGGGTGGTAGATGTCTAGTCTACTTTATGGCTCTAATATGATAGTGGAACTGGGGTGGTAGATGTCTAGTCTACTTTATGGCTCTAATCTGATAGTGGTAGTGGGGTGGTAGATGTCTAGTCTCCTTTATGGCTCTAATCTGATAGTGGTAGTGGGGTGGTAGATGTCTAGTCTCCTTTGTGGCTCTAATCTGATAGTGGTAGTAGGGGTGGTAGATGTCTAGTCTACTTTATGGCTCTAATCTGATAGTGGTAGTGGGGTGGTAGATGTCTAGTCTCCTTTATGGCTCTAATCTGATAGTGGAAGTGGGGTGGTAGATGTCTAGTCTCCTTTATGGCTCTAATCTGATAGTGGTAGTGGGGTGGTAGATGTCTAGTCTACTTTATGGCTCTAATATGATAGTGGAACTGGGGTGGTAGATGTCTAGTCTACTTTATGGCTCTAATCTGATAGTGGTAGTGGGGTGGTAGATGTCTAGTCTCCTTTATGGCTCTAATCTGATAATGGTAGTGGGGTGGTAGATGTCTAGTCTCCTTTGTGGCTCTAATCTGGTAGTGGTGGTAGATGTCTAGTCTCCTTTATGGCTCTAATCTGATAGTGGTAGTGGGGTGGTAGATGTCTAGTCTACTTTATGGCTCTAATCTGATAGTGGTAGTGGGGTGGGAGATGTCTAGTCTCCTTTATGGCTCTAATCTGATAGTGGTAGTGGGGTGGTAGATGTCTCGTCTCCATTATGGCTCTAATCTGATAATGGTAGTGGGGTGGTATATGTCTAGTCTCCTTTATGGCTCTAATCTGATAATGGTAGTGGGCTGGTAGATGTCTAGTCTCCTTTATGGCTCTAATCTGATAGTGGTAGTGGGGTGGTAGATGTCTAGTCTCCTTTATGGCTGTAATCTGATAGTGGTAGTGGGGTGGTAGATGTCTAGTCTCCTTTATGACTCTAATCTGATTGTGGTAGTGGGGTGGTAGATGTCTAGTCTCCTTTATGGCTCTAATCTGATAGTGGTAGTGGGGTGGTAGATGTCTAGTCTACTTTATGGCTCTAATCTGATAGTGGTAGTGGGGTGGTAGATGTCTAGTCTACTTTATGGCTCTAATATGATAGTGGAACTGGGGTGGTAGATGTCTAGTCTACTTTATGACTCTAATCTGATTGTGGTAGTGGGGTGGTAGATGTCTAGTCTACTTTATGGCTCTAATCTGATAGTGGTAGTGGGGTGGTAGATGTCTAGTCTACTTTATGGCTCTAATCTGATAGTGGTAGTGGGGTGGTAGATGTCTAGTCTACTTTATGGCTCTAATATGATAGTGGAACTGGGGTGGTAGATGTCTAGTCTACTTTATGGCTCTAATCTGATAGTGGTAGTGGGGTGGTAGATGTCTAGTCTCCTTTATGGCTCTAATCTGATAGTGGTAGTGGGGTGGTAGATGTCTAGTCTCCTTTGTGGCTCTAATCTGATAGTGGTAGTAGGGGTGGTAGATGTCTAGTCTACTTTATGGCTCTAATCTGATAGTGGTAGTGGGGTGGTAGATGTCTAGTCTCCTTTATGGCTCTAATCTGATAGTGGAAGTGGGGTGGTAGATGTCTAGTCTCCTTTATGGCTCTAATCTGATAGTGGTAGTGGGGTGGTAGATGTCTAGTCTACTTTATGGCTCTAATATGATAGTGGAACTGGGGTGGTAGATGTCTAGTCTACTTTATGGCTCTAATCTGATAGTGGTAGTGGGGTGGTAGATGTCTAGTCTCCTTTATGGCTCTAATCTGATAATGGTAGTGGGGTGGTAGATGTCTAGTCTCCTTTGTGGCTCTAATCTGGTAGTGGTGGTAGATGTCTAGTCTCCTTTATGGCTCTAATCTGATAGTGGTAGTGGGGTGGTAGATGTCTAGTCTACTTTATGGCTCTAATCTGATAGTGGTAGTGGGGTGGGAGATGTCTAGTCTCCTTTATGGCTCTAATCTGATAGTGGTAGTGGGGTGGTAGATGTCTCGTCTCCATTATGGCTCTAATCTGATAATGGTAGTGGGGTGGTATATGTCTAGTCTCCTTTATGGCTCTAATCTGATAATGGTAGTGGGGTGGTAGATGTCTAGTCTCCTTTATGGCTCTAATCTGATAGTGGTAGTGGGGTGGTAGATGTCTAGTCTCCTTTATGGCTGTAATCTGATAGTGGTAGTGGGGTGGTAGATGTCTAGTCTCCTTTATGACTCTAATCTGATTGTGGTAGTGGGGTGGTAGATGTCTAGTCTCCTTTATGGCTCTAATCTGATAGTGGTAGTGGGGTGGTAGATGTCTAGTCTCCTTTATGACTCTAATCTGATAGTGGTAGTGGGGTGGTAGATGTCTAGTCTACTTTATGGCTCTAATCTGATAGTGGTAGTGGGGTGGTAGATGTCTAGTCTACTTTATGGCTCTAATCTGATAGTGGTAGTGGGGTGGTAGATGTCTAGTCTACTTTATGGCTCTAATCTGATAGTGGTAGTGGGGTGGGAGATGTCTAGTCTCCTTTATGGCTCTAATCTGATAGTGGTAGTGGGGTGGTAGATGTCTAGTCTCCTTTGTGGCTCTAATCTGATAGTGGTAGTAGGGGTGGTAGATGTCTAGTCTACTTTATGGCTCTAATCTGATAGTGGTAGTGGGGTGGTAGATGTCTAGTCTCCTTTATGGCTCTAATCTGATAATGGTAGTGGGGTGGTAGATGTCTAGTCTCCTTTGTGGCTCTAATCTGGTAGTGGTGGTAGATGTCTAGTCTCCTTTATGGCTCTAATCTGATAGTTGTAGTGGGGTGGTAGATGTCTAGTCTCCTTTATGGCTCTAATCTGATAGTGGTAGTGGGGTGGTAGATGTCTAGTCTCCTTTATGGCTCTAATCTGATAGTGGTAGTGGGGTGGTAGATGTCTAGTCTCCTTTATGACTCTAATCTGATAGTGGTAGTGGGGTGGTAGATGTCTAGTCTACTTTATGGCTCTAATCTGATAGTGGTAGTGGGGTGGTAGATGTCTAGTCTACTTTATGGCTCTAATCTGGTAGTGCTAGTGGGGTGGTAGATGTCTAGTCTACTTTATGGCTCTAATCTGATAGTGGTAGTGGGGTGGGAGATGTCTAGTCTCCTTTATGGCTCTAATCTGATAGTGGTAGTGGGGTGGTAGATGTCTAGTCTCCTTTGTGGCTCTAATCTGATAGTGGTAGTAGGGGTGGTAGATGTCTAGTCTACTTTATGGCTCTAATCTGATAGTGGTAGTGGGGTGGTAGATGTCTAGTCTCCTTTATGGCTCTAATCTGATAGTGGAAGTGGGGTGGTAGATGTCTAGTCTCCTTTATGGCTCTAATCTGATAGTGGTAGTGGGGTGGTAGATGTCTAGTCTACTTTATGGCTCTAATCTGATAGTGGTAGTGGGGTGGTAGATGTCTAGTCTACTTTATGGCTCTAATCTGATAGTGGTAGTGGGGTGGTAGATGTCTAGTCTACTTTATGGCTCTAATCTGATAGTGGTAGTGGGGTGGTAGATGTCTAGTCTACTTTATGGCTCTAATATGATAGTGGAACTGGGGTGGTAGATGTCTAGTCTACTTTATGGCTCTAATCTGATAGTGGTAGTGGGGTGGTAGATGTCTAGTCTCCTTTATGGCTCTAATCTGATAGTGGTAGTGGGGTGGTAGATGTCTAGTCTCCTTTGTGGCTCTAATCTGATAGTGGTAGTAGGGGTGGTAGATGTCTAGTCTACTTTATGGCTCTAATCTGATAGTGGTAGTGGGGTGGTAGATGTCTAGTCTCCTTTATGGCTCTAATCTGATAGTGGAAGTGGGGTGGTAGATGTCTAGTCTCCTTTATGGCTCTAATCTGATAGTGGTAGTGGGGTGGTAGATGTCTAGTCTACTTTATGGCTCTAATATGATAGTGGAACTGGGGTGGTAGATGTCTAGTCTACTTTATGGCTCTAATCTGATAGTGGTAGTGGGGTGGTAGATGTCTAGTCTCCTTTATGGCTCTAATCTGATAATGGTAGTGGGGTGGTAGATGTCTAGTCTCCTTTGTGGCTCTAATCTGGTAGTGGTGGTAGATGTCTAGTCTCCTTTATGGCTCTAATCTGATAGTGGTAGTGGGGTGGTAGATGTCTAGTCTACTTTATGGCTCTAATCTGATAGTGGTAGTGGGGTGGGAGATGTCTAGTCTCCTTTATGGCTCTAATCTGATAGTGGTAGTGGGGTGGTAGATGTCTCGTCTCCATTATGGCTCTAATCTGATAATGGTAGTGGGGTGGTATATGTCTAGTCTCCTTTATGGCTCTAATCTGATAATGGTAGTGGGGTGGTAGATGTCTAGTCTCCTTTATGGCTCTAATCTGATAGTGGTAGTGGGGTGGTAGATGTCTAGTCTCCTTTATGGCTGTAATCTGATAGTGATAGTGGGGTGGTAGATGTCTAGTCTCCTTTATGACTCTAATCTGATTGTGGTAGTGGGGTGGTAGATGTCTAGTCTCCTTTATGGCTCTAATCTGATAGTGGTAGTGGGGTGGTAGATGTCTAGTCTCCTTTATGGCTCTAATCTGATAGTGGTAGTGGGGTGTTAGATGTCTAGTCTACTTTATGGCTCTAATCTGATAGTGGAAGTGGGGTGGTAGATGTCTAGTCTCCTTTATGGCTCTAATCTGATAGTGGTAGTGGGGTGGTAGATGTCTAGTCTACTTTATGGCTCTAATCTGATAGTGGTAGTGGGGTGGTAGATGTCTAGTCTACTTTATGGCTCTAATCTGATAGTGGTAGTGGGGTGGTAGATGTCTAGTCTACTTTATGGCTCTAATCTGATAGTGGTAGTGGGGTGGTAGATGTCTAGTCTACTTTATGGCTCTAATATGATAGTGGAACTGGGGTGGTAGATGTCTAGTCTACTTTATGGCTCTAATCTGATAGTGGTAGTGGGGTGGTAGATGTCTAGTCTCCTTTATGGCTCTAATCTGATAATGGTAGTGGGGTGGTAGATGTCTAGTCTCCTTTGTGGCTCTAATCTGGTAGTGGTGGTAGATGTCTAGTCTCCTTTATGGCTCTAATCTGATAGTGGTAGTGGGGTGGTAGATGTCTAGTCTACTTTATGGCTCTAATCTGATAGTGGTAGTGGGGTGGGAGATGTCTAGTCTCCTTTATGGCTCTAATCTGATAGTGGTAGTGGGGTGGTAGATGTCTCGTCTCCATTATGGCTCTAATCTGATAATGGTAGTGGGGTGGTATATGTCTAGTCTCCTTTATGGCTCTAATCTGATAATGGTAGTGGGGTGGTAGATGTCTAGTCTCCTTTATGGCTCTAATCTGATAGTGGTAGTGGGGTGGTAGATGTCTAGTCTCCTTTATGGCTGTAATCTGATAGTGGTAGTGGGGTGGTAGATGTCTAGTCTCCTTTATGACTCTAATCTGATTGTGGTAGTGGGGTGGTAGATGTCTAGTCTCCTTTATGGCTCTAATCTGATAGTGGTAGTGGGGTGGTAGATGTCTAGTCTCCTTTATGACTCTAATCTGATAGTGGTAGTGGGGTGGTAGATGTCTAGTCTACTTTATGGCTCTAATCTGATAGTGGTAGTGGGGTGGTAGATGTCTAGTCTACTTTATGGCTCTAATCTGATAGTGGTAGTGGGGTGGTAGATGTCTAGTCTACTTTATGGCTCTAATCTGATAGTGGTAGTGGGGTGGGAGATGTCTAGTCTCCTTTATGGCTCTAATCTGATAGTGGTAGTGGGGTGGTAGATGTCTAGTCTCCTTTGTGGCTCTAATCTGATAGTGGTAGTAGGGGTGGTAGATGTCTAGTCTACTTTATGGCTCTAATCTGATAGTGGTAGTGGGGTGGTAGATGTCTAGTCTCCTTTATGGCTCTAATCTGATAATGGTAGTGGGGTGGTAGATGTCTAGTCTCCTTTGTGGCTCTAATCTGGTAGTGGTGGTAGATGTCTAGTCTCCTTTATGGCTCTAATCTGATAGTTGTAGTGGGGTGGTAGATGTCTAGTCTCCTTTATGGCTCTAATCTGATAGTGGTAGTGGGGTGGTAGATGTCTAGTCTCCTTTATGGCTCTAATCTGATAGTGGTAGTGGGGTGGTAGATGTCTAGTCTCCTTTATGACTCTAATCTGATAGTGGTAGTGGGGTGGTAGATGTCTAGTCTACTTTATGGCTCTAATCTGATAGTGGTAGTGGGGTGGTAGATGTCTAGTCTACTTTATGGCTCTAATCTGGTAGTGCTAGTGGGGTGGTAGATGTCTAGTCTACTTTATGGCTCTAATCTGATAGTGGTAGTGGGGTGGGAGATGTCTAGTCTCCTTTATGGCTCTAATCTGATAGTGGTAGTGGGGTGGTAGATGTCTAGTCTCCTTTGTGGCTCTAATCTGATAGTGGTAGTAGGGGTGGTAGATGTCTAGTCTACTTTATGGCTCTAATCTGATAGTGGTAGTGGGGTGGTAGATGTCTAGTCTCCTTTATGGCTCTAATCTGATAGTGGAAGTGGGGTGGTAGATGTCTAGTCTCCTTTATGGCTCTAATCTGATAGTGGTAGTGGGGTGGTAGATGTCTAGTCTACTTTATGGCTCTAATCTGATAGTGGTAGTGGGGTGGTAGATGTCTAGTCTACTTTATGGCTCTAATCTGATAGTGGTAGTGGGGTGGTAGATGTCTAGTCTACTTTATGGCTCTAATCTGATAGTGGTAGTGGGGTGGTAGATGTCTAGTCTACTTTATGGCTCTAATATGATAGTGGAACTGGGGTGGTAGATGTCTAGTCTACTTTATGGCTCTAATCTGATAGTGGTAGTGGGGTGGTAGATGTCTAGTCTCCTTTATGGCTCTAATCTGATAGTGGTAGTGGGGTGGTAGATGTCTAGTCTCCTTTATGGCTCTAATCTGATAGTGGTAGTGGGGTGGTAGATGTCTAGTCTACTTTATGGCTCTAATCTGATAGTGGTAGTGGGGTGGGAGATGTCTAGTCTCCTTTATGGCTCTAATCTGATAGTGGTAGTGGGGTGGTAGATGTCTCGTCTCCATTATGGCTCTAATCTGATAATGGTAGTGGGGTGGTATATGTCTAGTCTCCTTTATGGCTCTAATCTGATAATGGTAGTGGGGTGGTAGATGTCTAGTCTCCTTTATGGCTCTAATCTGATAGTGGTAGTGGGGTGGTAGATGTCTAGTCTCCTTTATGGCTGTAATCTGATAGTGGTAGTGGGGTGGTAGATGTCTAGTCTCCTTTATGACTCTAATCTGATTGTGGTAGTGGGGTGGTAGATGTCTAGTCTCCTTTATGGCTCTAATCTGATAGTGGTAGTGGGGTGGTAGAAGTCTAGTCTCCTTTATGGCTCTAATCTGATAGTGGTAGTGGGGTGTTAGATGTCTAGTCTACTTTATGGCTCTAATCTGATAGTGGAAGTGGGGTGGTAGATGTCTAGTCTCCTTTATGGCTCTAATCTGATAGTGGTAGTGGGGTGGTAGATGTCTAGTCTACTTTATGGCTCTAATCTGATAGTGGTAGTGGGGTGGTAGATGTCTAGTCTACTTTATGGCTCTAATCTGATAGTGGTAGTGGGGTGGTAGATGTCTAGTCTACTTTATGGCTCTAATCTGATAGTGGTAGTGGGGTGGTAGATGTCTAGTCTACTTTATGGCTCTAATCTGATAGTGGTAGTGGGGTGGTAGATGTCTAGTCTCCTTTATGGCTCTAATCTGATAATGGTAGTGGGGTGGTAGATGTCTAGTCTCCTTTGTGGCTCTAATCTGGTAGTGGTGGTAGATGTCTAGTCTCCTTTATGGCTCTAATCTGATAGTTGTAGTGGGGTGGTAGATGTCTAGTCTCCTTTATGGCTCTAATCTGATAGTGGTAGTGGGGTGGTAGATGTCTAGTCTCCTTTATGGCTCTAATCTGATAGTGGTAGTGGGGTGGTAGATGTCTAGTCTCCTTTATGACTCTAATCTGATAGTGGTAGTGGGGTGGTAGATGTCTAGTCTACTTTATGGCTCTAATCTGATAGTGGTAGTGGGGTGGTAGATGTCTAGTCTACTTTATGGCTCTAATCTGGTAGTGCTAGTGGGGTGGTAGATGTCTAGTCTACTTTATGGCTCTAATCTGATAGTGGTAGTGGGGTGGGAGATGTCTAGTCTCCTTTATGGCTCTAATCTGATAGTGGTAGTGGGGTGGTAGATGTCTAGTCTCCTTTGTGGCTCTAATCTGATAGTGGTAGTAGGGGTGGTAGATGTCTAGTCTACTTTATGGCTCTAATCTGATAGTGGTAGTGGGGTGGTAGATGTCTAGTCTCCTTTATGGCTCTAATCTGATAGTGGAAGTGGGGTGGTAGATGTCTAGTCTCCTTTATGGCTCTAATCTGATAGTGGTAGTGGGGTGGTAGATGTCTAGTCTACTTTATGGCTCTAATCTGATAGTGGTAGTGGGGTGGTAGATGTCTAGTCTACTTTATGGCTCTAATCTGATAGTGGTAGTGGGGTGGTAGATGTCTAGTCTACTTTATGGCTCTAATCTGATAGTGGTAGTGGGGTGGTAGATGTCTAGTCTACTTTATGGCTCTAATATGATAGTGGAACTGGGGTGGTAGATGTCTAGTCTACTTTATGGCTCTAATCTGATAGTGGTAGTGGGGTGGTAGATGTCTAGTCTCCTTTATGGCTCTAATCTGATAGTGGTAGTGGGGTGGTAGATGTCTAGTCTCCTTTATGGCTCTAATCTGATAGTGGTAGTGGGGTGGTAGATGTCTAGTCTACTTTATGGCTCTAATCTGATAGTGGTAGTGGGGTGGGAGATGTCTAGTCTCCTTTATGGCTCTAATCTGATAGTGGTAGTGGGGTGGTAGATGTCTCGTCTCCATTATGGCTCTAATCTGATAATGGTAGTGGGGTGGTATATGTCTAGTCTCCTTTATGGCTCTAATCTGATAATGGTAGTGGGGTGGTAGATGTCTAGTCTCCTTTATGGCTCTAATCTGATAGTGGTAGTGGGGTGGTAGATGTCTAGTCTCCTTTATGGCTGTAATCTGATAGTGGTAGTGGGGTGGTAGATGTCTAGTCTCCTTTATGACTCTAATCTGATTGTGGTAGTGGGGTGGTAGATGTCTAGTCTCCTTTATGGCTCTAATCTGATAGTGGTAGTGGGGTGGTAGAAGTCTAGTCTCCTTTATGGCTCTAATCTGATAGTGGTAGTGGGGTGTTAGATGTCTAGTCTACTTTATGGCTCTAATCTGATAGTGGAAGTGGGGTGGTAGATGTCTAGTCTCCTTTATGGCTCTAATCTGATAGTGGTAGTGGGGTGGTAGATGTCTAGTCTACTTTATGGCTCTAATCTGATAGTGGTAGTGGGGTGGTAGATGTCTAGTCTACTTTATGGCTCTAATCTGATAGTGGTAGTGGGGTGGTAGATGTCTAGTCTACTTTATGGCTCTAATCTGATAGTGGTAGTGGGGTGGTAGATGTCTAGTCTACTTTATGGCTCTAATATGATAGTGGAACTGGGGTGGTAGATGTCTAGTCTACTTTATGGCTCTAATCTGATAGTGGTAGTGGGGTGGTAGATGTCTAGTCTCCTTTATGGCTCTAATCTGATAATGGTAGTGGGGTGGTAGATGTCTAGTCTCCTTTGTGGCTCTAATCTGGTAGTGGTGGTAGATGTCTAGTCTCCTTTATGGCTCTAATCTGATAGTGGTAGTGGGGTGGTAGATGTCTAGTCTACTTTATGGCTCTAATCTGATAGTGGTAGTGGGGTGGGAGATGTCTAGTCTCCTTTATGGCTCTAATCTGATAGTGGTAGTGGGGTGGTAGATGTCTCGTCTCCATTATGGCTCTAATCTGATAATGGTAGTGGGGTGGTATATGTCTAGTCTCCTTTATGGCTCTAATCTGATAATGGTAGTGGGGTGGTAGATGTCTAGTCTCCTTTATGGCTCTAATCTGATAGTGGTAGTGGGGTGGTAGATGTCTAGTCTCCTTTATGGCTGTAATCTGATAGTGGTAGTGGGGTGGTAGATGTCTAGTCTCCTTTATGACTCTAATCTGATTGTGGTAGTGGGGTGGTAGATGTCTAGTCTCCTTTATGGCTCTAATCTGATAGTGGTAGTGGGGTGGTAGATGTCTAGTCTCCTTTATGACTCTAATCTGATAGTGGTAGTGGGGTGGTAGATGTCTAGTCTACTTTATGGCTCTAATCTGATAGTGGTAGTGGGGTGGTAGATGTCTAGTCTACTTTATGGCTCTAATCTGATAGTGGTAGTGGGGTGGTAGATGTCTAGTCTACTTTATGGCTCTAATCTGATAGTGGTAGTGGGGTGGGAGATGTCTAGTCTCCTTTATGGCTCTAATCTGATAGTGGTAGTGGGGTGGTAGATGTCTAGTCTCCTTTGTGGCTCTAATCTGATAGTGGTAGTAGGGGTGGTAGATGTCTAGTCTACTTTATGGCTCTAATCTGATAGTGGTAGTGGGGTGGTAGATGTCTAGTCTCCTTTATGGTTCTAATCTGATAATGGTAGTGGGGTGGTAGATGTCTAGTCTCCTTTGTGGCTCTAATCTGGTAGTGGTGGTAGATGTCTAGTCTCCTTTATGGCTCTAATCTGATAGTTGTAGTGGGGTGGTAGATGTCTAGTCTCCTTTATGGCTCTAATCTGATAGTGGTAGTGGGGTGGTAGATGTCTAGTCTCCTTTATGGCTCTAATCTGATAGTGGTAGTGGGGTGGTAGATGTCTAGTCTCCTTTATGACTCTAATCTGATAGTGGTAGTGGGGTGGTAGATGTCTAGTCTACTTTATGGCTCTAATCTGATAGTGGTAGTGGGGTGGTAGATGTCTAGTCTACTTTATGGCTCTAATCTGGTAGTGCTAGTGGGGTGGTAGATGTCTAGTCTACTTTATGGCTCTAATCTGATAGTGGTAGTGGGGTGGGAGATGTCTAGTCTCCTTTATGGCTCTAATCTGATAGTGGTAGTGGGGTGGTAGATGTCTAGTCTCCTTTGTGGCTCTAATCTGATAGTGGTAGTAGGGGTGGTAGATGTCTAGTCTACTTTATGGCTCTAATCTGATAGTGGTAGTGGGGTGGTAGATGTCTAGTCTCCTTTATGGCTCTAATCTGATAGTGGAAGTGGGGTGGTAGATGTCTAGTCTCCTTTATGGCTCTAATCTGATAGTGGTAGTGGGGTGGTAGATGTCTAGTCTACTTTATGGCTCTAATCTGATAGTGGTAGTGGGGTGGTAGATGTCTAGTCTACTTTATGGCTCTAATCTGATAGTGGTAGTGGGGTGGTAGATGTCTAGTCTACTTTATGGCTCTAATCTGATAGTGGTAGTGGGGTGGTAGATGTCTAGTCTACTTTATGACTCTAATATGATAGTGGAACTGGGGTGGTAGATGTCTAGTCTACTTTATGGCTCTAATCTGATAGTGGTAGTGGGGTGGTAGATGTCTAGTCTCCTTTATGGCTCTAATCTGATAATGGTAGTGGGGTGGTAGATGTCTAGTCTCCTTTGTGGCTCTAATCTGGTAGTGGTGGTAGATGTCTAGTCTCCTTTATGGCTCTAATCTGATAGTGGTAGTGGGGTGGTAGATGTCTAGTCTACTTTATGGCTCTAATCTGATAGTGGTAGTGGGGTGGGAGATGTCTAGTCTCCTTTATGGCTCTAATCTGATAGTGGTAGTGGGGTGGTAGATGTCTCGTCTCCATTATGGCTCTAATCTGATAATGGTAGTGGGGTGGTATATGTCTAGTCTCCTTTATGGCTCTAATCTGATAATGGTAGTGGGGTGGTAGATGTCTAGTCTCCTTTATGGCTCTAATCTGATAGTGGTAGTGGGGTGGTAGATGTCTAGTCTCCTTTATGGCTGTAATCTGATAGTGGTAGTGGGGTGGTAGATGTCTAGTCTCCTTTATGACTCTAATCTGATTGTGGTAGTGGGGTGGTAGATGTCTAGTCTCCTTTATGGCTCTAATCTGATAGTGGTAGTGGGGTGGTAGATGTCTAGTCTCCTTTATGACTCTAATCTGATAGTGGTAGTGGGGTGGTAGATGTCTAGTCTACTTTATGGCTCTAATCTGATAGTGGTAGTGGGGTGGTAGATGTCTAGTCTACTTTATGGCTCTAATCTGATAGTGGTAGTGGGGTGGTAGATGTCTAGTCTACTTTATGGCTCTAATCTGATAGTGGTAGTGGGGTGGGAGATGTCTAGTCTCCTTTATGGCTCTAATCTGATAGTGGTAGTGGGGTGGTAGATGTCTAGTCTCCTTTGTGGCTCTAATCTGATAGTGGTAGTAGGGGTGGTAGATGTCTAGTCTACTTTATGGCTCTAATCTGATAGTGGTAGTGGGGTGGTAGATGTCTAGTCTCCTTTATGGCTCTAATCTGATAATGGTAGTGGGGTGGTAGATGTCTAGTCTCCTTTGTGGCTCTAATCTGGTAGTGGTGGTAGATGTCTAGTCTCCTTTATGGCTCTAATCTGATAGTTGTAGTGGGGTGGTAGATGTCTAGTCTCCTTTATGGCTCTAATCTGATAGTGGTAGTGGGGTGGTAGATGTCTAGTCTCCTTTATGGCTCTAATCTGATAGTGGTAGTGGGGTGGTAGATGTCTAGTCTCCTTTATGACTCTAATCTGATAGTGGTAGTGGGGTGGTAGATGTCTAGTCTACTTTATGGCTCTAATCTGATAGTGGTAGTGGGGTGGTAGATGTCTAGTCTACTTTATGGCTCTAATCTGGTAGTGCTAGTGGGGTGGTAGATGTCTAGTCTACTTTATGGCTCTAATCTGATAGTGGTAGTGGGGTGGGAGATGTCTAGTCTCCTTTATGGCTCTAATCTGATAGTGGTAGTGGGGTGGTAGATGTCTAGTCTCCTTTGTGGCTCTAATCTGATAGTGGTAGTAGGGGTGGTAGATGTCTAGTCTACTTTATGGCTCTAATCTGATAGTGGTAGTGGGGTGGTAGATGTCTAGTCTCCTTTATGGCTCTAATCTGATAGTGGAAGTGGGGTGGTAGATGTCTAGTCTACTTTATGGCTCTAATCTGATAGTGGTAGTGGGGTGGTAGATGTCTAGTCTACTTTATGGCTCTAATCTGATAGTGGTAGTGGGGTGGTAGATGTCTAGTCTACTTTATGGCTCTAATATGATAGTGGAACTGGGGTGGTAGATGTCTAGTCTACTTTATGGCTCTAATCTGATAGTGGTAGTGGGGTGGTAGATGTCTAGTCTCCTTTATGGCTCTAATCTGATAGTGGTAGTGGGGTGGTAGATGTCTAGTCTCCTTTGTGGCTCTAATCTGATATTGGTAGTAGGGGTGGTAGATGTCTAGTCTACTTTATGGCTCTAATCTGATAGTGGTAGTGGGGTGGTAGATGTCTAGTCTCCTTTATGGCTCTAATCTGATAGTGGAAGTGGGGTGGTAGATGTCTAGTCTCCTTTATGGCTCTAATCTGATAGTGGTAGTGGGGTGGTAGATGTCTAGTCTACTTTATGGCTCTAATATGATAGTGGAACTGGGGTGGTAGATGTCTAGTCTACTTTATGGCTCTAATCTGATAGTGGTAGTGGGGTGGTAGATGTCTAGTCTCCTTTATGGCTCTAATCTGATAATGGTAGTGGGGTGGTAGATGTCTAGTCTCCTTTGTGGCTCTAATCTGGTAGTGGTGGTAGATGTCTAGTCTCCTTTATGGCTCTAATCTGATAGTTGTAGTGGGGAGGTAGATGTCTAGTCTCCTTTATGGCTCTAATCTGATAGTGGTAGTGGGGTGGTAGATGTCTAGTCTACTTTATGGCTCTAATCTGATAGTGGTAGTGGGGTGGGAGATGTCTAGTCTCCTTTATGGCTCTAATCTGATAGTGGTAGTGGGGTGGTAGATGTCTCGTCTCCATTATGGCTCTAATCTGATAATGGTAGTGGGGTGGTATATGTCTAGTCTCCTTTATGGCTCTAATCTGATAATGGTAGTGGGGTGGTAGATGTCTAGTCTCCTTTATGGCTCTAATCTGATAGTGGTAGTGGGGTGGTAGATGTCTAGTCTCCTTTATGGCTGTAATCTGATAGTGGTAGTGGGGTGGTAGATGTCTAGTCTCCTTTATGACTCTAATCTGATTGTGGTAGTGGGGTGGTAGATGTCTAGTCTCCTTTATGGCTCTAATCTGATAGTGGTAGTAGGGTGGTAGATGTCTAGTCTCCTTTATGGCTCTAATCTGATAGTGGTAGTGGGGTGGTAGATGTCTAGTCTACTTTATGGCTCTAATCTGATAGTGGAAGTGGGGTGGTAGATGTCTAGTCTCCTTTATGGCTCTAATCTGATAGTGGTAGTGGGGTGGTAGATGTCTAGTCTACTTTATGGCTCTAATCTGATAGTGGTAGTGGGGTGGTAGATGTCTAGTCTACTTTATGGCTCTAATCTGATAGTGGTAGTGGGGTGGTAGATGTCTAGTCTACTTTATGGCTCTAATCTGATAGTGGTAGTGGGGTGGTAGATGTCTAGTCTACTTTATGGCTCTAATATGATAGTGGAACTGGGGTGGTAGATGTCTAGTCTACTTTATGGCTCTAATCTGGTAGTGCTAGTGGGGTGGTAGATGTCTAGTCTACTTTATGGCTCTAATCTGATAGTGGTAGTGGGGTGGGAGATGTCTAGTCTCCTTTATGGCTCTAATCTGATAGTGGTAGTGGGGTGGTAGATGTCTAGTCTCCTTTGTGGCTCTAATCTGATAGTGGTAGTAGGGGTGGTAGATGTCTAGTCTACTTTATGGCTCTAATCTGATAGTGGTAGTGGGGTGGTAGATGTCTAGTCTCCTTTATGGCTCTAATCTGATAGTGGAAGTGGGGTGGTAGATGTCTAGTCTCCTTTATGGCTCTAATCTGATAGTGGTAGTGGGGTGGTAGATGTCTAGTCTACTTTATGGCTCTAATCTGATAGTGGTAGTGGGGTGGTAGATGTCTAGTCTACTTTATGGCTCTAATCTGATAGTGGTAGTGGGGTGGTAGATGTCTAGTCTACTTTATGGCTCTAATCTGATAGTGGTAGTGGGGTGGTAGATGTCTAGTCTACTTTATGGCTCTAATATGATAGTGGAACTGGGGTGGTAGATGTCTAGTCTACTTTATGGCTCTAATCTGATAGTGGTAGTGGGGTGGTAGATGTCTAGTCTCCTTTATGGCTCTAATCTGATAGTGGTAGTGGGGTGGTAGATGTCTAGTCTCCTTTGTGGCTCTAATCTGATAGTGGTAGTAGGGGTGGTAGATGTCTAGTCTACTTTATGGCTCTAATCTGATAGTGGTAGTGGGGTGGTAGATGTCTAGTCTCCTTTATGGCTCTAATCTGATAGTGGAAGTGGGGTGGTAGATGTCTAGTCTCCTTTATGGCTCTAATCTGATAGTGGTAGTGGGGTGGTAGATGTCTAGTCTACTTTATGGCTCTAATATGATAGTGGAACTGGGGTGGTAGATGTCTAGTCTACTTTATGGCTCTAATCTGATAGTGGTAGTGGGGTGGTAGATGTCTAGTCTCCTTTATGGCTCTAATCTGATAATGGTAGTGGGGTGGTAGATGTCTAGTCTCCTTTGTGGCTCTAATCTGGTAGTGGTGGTAGATGTCTAGTCTCCTTTATGGCTCTAATCTGATAGTTGTAGTGGGGAGGTAGATGTCTAGTCTCCTTTATGGCTCTAATCTGATAGTGGTAGTGGGGTGGTAGATGTCTAGTCTACTTTATGGCTCTAATCTGATAGTGGTAGTGGGGTGGGAGATGTCTAGTCTCCTTTATGGCTCTAATCTGATAGTGGTAGTGGGGTGGTAGATGTCTCGTCTCCATTATGGCTCTAATCTGATAATGGTAGTGGGGTGGTATATGTCTAGTCTCCTTTATGGCTCTAATCTGATAATGGTAGTGGGGTGGTAGATGTCTAGTCTCCTTTATGGCTCTAATCTGATAGTGGTAGTGGGGTGGTAGATGTCTAGTCTACTTTATGGCTCTAATCTGATAGTGGTAGTGGGGTGGTAGATGTCTAGTCTACTTTATGGCTCTAATCTGATAGTGGTAGTGGGGTGGTAGATGTCTAGTCTACTTTATGGCTCTAATCTGATAGTGGTAGTGGGGTGGTAGATGTCTAGTCTACTTTATGGCTCTAATATGATAGTGGAACTGGGGTGGTAGATGTCTAGTCTACTTTATGGCTCTAATCTGATAGTGGTAGTGGGGTGGTAGATGTCTAGTCTCCTTTATGGCTCTAATCTGATAGTGGTAGTGGGGTGGTAGATGTCTAGTCTCCTTTGTGGCTCTAATCTGATAGTGGTAGTAGGGGTGGTAGATGTCTAGTCTACTTTATGGCTCTAATCTGATAGTGGTAGTGGGGTGGTAGATGTCTAGTCTCCTTTATGGCTCTAATCTGATAGTGGAAGTGGGGTGGTAGATGTCTAGTCTCCTTTATGGCTCTAATCTGATAGTGGTAGTGGGGTGGTAGATGTCTAGTCTACTTTATGGCTCTAATATGATAGTGGAACTGGGGTGGTAGATGTCTAGTCTACTTTATGGCTCTAATCTGATAGTGGTAGTGGGGTGGTAGATGTCTAGTCTCCTTTATGGCTCTAATCTGATAATGGTAGTGGGGTGGTAGATGTCTAGTCTCCTTTGTGGCTCTAATCTGGTAGTGGTGGTAGATGTCTAGTCTCCTTTATGGCTCTAATCTGATAGTTGTAGTGGGGAGGTAGATGTCTAGTCTCCTTTATGGCTCTAATCTGATAGTGGTAGTGGGGTGGTAGATGTCTAGTCTACTTTATGGCTCTAATCTGATAGTGGTAGTGGGGTGGGAGATGTCTAGTCTCCTTTATGGCTCTAATCTGATAGTGGTAGTGGGGTGGTAGATGTCTAGTCTCCTTTATGACTCTAATCTGATTGTGGTAGTGGGGTGGTAGATGTCTAGTCTCCTTTATGGCTCTAATCTGATAGTGGTAGTGGGGTGGTAGATGTCTAGTCTCCTTTATGGCTCTAATCTGATAGTGGTAGTGGGGTGGTAGATGTCTAGTCTACTTTATGGCTCTAATCTGATAGTGGAAGTGGGGTGGTAGATGTCTAGTCTCCTTTATGGCTCTAATCTGATAGTGGTAGTGGGGTGGTAGATGTCTAGTCTACTTTATGGCTCTAATCTGATAGTGGTAGTGGGGTGGTAGATGTCTAGTCTACTTTATGGCTCTAATCTGATAGTGGTAGTGGGGTGGTAGATGTCTAGTCTACTTTATGGCTCTAATCTGATAGTGGTAGTGGGGTGGGAGATGTCTAGTCTCCTTTATGGCTCTAATCTGATAGTGGTAGTGGGGTGGTAGATGTCTAGTCTCCTTTATGACTCTAATCTGATTGTGGTAGTGGGGTGGTAGATGTCTAGTCTCCTTTATGGCTCTAATCTGATAGTGGTAGTGGGGTGGTAGATGTCTAGTCTCCTTTATGGCTCTAATCTGATAGTGGTAGTGGGGTGGTAGATGTCTAGTCTACTTTATGGCTCTAATCTGATAGTGGAAGTGGGGTGGTAGATGTCTAGTCTCCTTTATGGCTCTAATCTGATAGTGGTAGTGGGGTGGTAGATGTCTAGTCTACTTTATGGCTCTAATCTGATAGTGGTAGTGGGGTGGTAGATGTCTAGTCTACTTTATGGCTCTAATCTGATAGTGGTAGTGGGGTGGTAGATGTCTAGTCTACTTTATGGCTCTAATCTGATAGTGGTAGTGGGGTGGTAGATGTCTAGTCTACTTTATGGCTCTAATATGATAGTGGAACTGGGGTGGTAGATGTCTAGTCTACTTTATGGCTCTAATCTGATAGTGGTAGTGGGGTGGTAGATGTCTAGTCTCCTTTATGGCTCTAATCTGATAATGGTAGTGGGGTGGTAGATGTCTAGTCTCCTTTGTGGCTCTAATCTGGTAGTGGTGGTAGATGTCTAGTCTCCTTTATGGCTCTAATCTGATAGTGGTAGTGGGGTGGTAGATGTCTAGTCTACTTTATGGCTCTAATCTGATAGTGGTAGTGGGGTGGGAGATGTCTAGTCTCCTTTATGGCTCTAATCTGATAGTGGTAGTGGGGTGGTAGATGTCTCGTCTCCATTATGGCTCTAATCTGATAATGGTAGTGGGGTGGTATATGTCTAGTCTCCTTTATGGCTCTAATCTGATAATGGTAGTGGGGTGGTAGATGTCTAGTCTCCTTTATGGCTCTAATCTGATAGTGGTAGTGGGGTGGTAGATGTCTAGTCTCCTTTATGGCTGTAATCTGATAGTGGTAGTGGGGTGGTAGATGTCTAGTCTCCTTTATGACTCTAATCTGATTGTGGTAGTGGGGTGGTAGATGTCTAGTCTCCTTTATGGCTCTAATCTGATAGTGGTAGTGGGGTGGTAGATGTCTAGTCTCCTTTATGACTCTAATGTGATAGTGGTAGTGGGGTGGTAGATGTCTAGTCTACTTTATGGCTCTAATCTGATAGTGGTAGTGGGGTGGTAGATGTCTAGTCTACTTTATGGCTCTAATCTGATAGTGGTAGTGGGGTGGTAGATGTCTAGTCTACTTTATGGCTCTAATCTGATAGTGGTAGTGGGGTGGGAGATGTCTAGTCTCCTTTATGGCTCTAATCTGATAGTGGTAGTGGGGTGGTAGATGTCTAGTCTCCTTTGTGGCTCTAATCTGATAGTGGTAGTAGGGGTGGTAGATGTCTAGTCTACTTTATGGCTCTAATCTGATAGTGGTAGTGGGGTGGTAGATGTCTAGTCTCCTTTATGGCTCTAATCTGATAATGGTAGTGGGGTGGTAGATGTCTAGTCTCCTTTGTGGCTCTAATCTGGTAGTGGTGGTAGATGTCTAGTCTCCTTTATGGCTCTAATCTGATAGTTGTAGTGGGGTGGTAGATGTCTAGTCTCCTTTATGGCTCTAATCTGATAGTGGTAGTGGGGTGGTAGATGTCTAGTCTCCTTTATGGCTCTAATCTGATAGTGGTAGTGGGGTGGTAGATGTCTAGTCTCCTTTATGACTCTAATCTGATAGTGGTAGTGGGGTGGTAGATGTCTAGTCTACTTTATGGCTCTAATCTGATAGTGGTAGTGGGGTGGTAGATGTCTAGTCTACTTTATGGCTCTAATCTGGTAGTGGTAGTGGGGTGGTAGATGTCTAGTCTACTTTATGGCTCTAATCTGATAGTGGTAGTGGGGTGGGAGATGTCTAGTCTCCTTTATGGCTCTAATCTGATAGTGGTAGTGGGGTGGTAGATGTCTAGTCTCCTTTGTGGCTCTAATCTGATAGTGGTAGTAGGGGTGGTAGATGTCTAGTCTACTTTATGGCTCTAATCTGATAGTGGTAGTGGGGTGGTAGATGTCTAGTCTCCTTTATGGCTCTAATCTGATAGTGGAAGTGGGGTGGTAGATGTCTAGTCTCCTTTATGGCTCTAATCTGATAGTGGTAGTGGGGTGGTAGATGTCTAGTCTACTTTATGGCTCTAATCTGATAGTGGTAGTGGGGTGGTAGATGTCTAGTCTACTTTATGGCTCTAATCTGATAGTGGTAGTGGGGTGGTAGATGTCTAGTCTACTTTATGGCTCTAATCTGATAGTGGTAGTGGGGTGGTAGATGTCTAGTCTACTTTATGGCTCTAATATGATAGTGGAACTGGGGTGGTAGATGTCTAGTCTACTTTATGGCTCTAATCTGATAGTGGTAGTGGGGTGGTAGATGTCTAGTCTCCTTTATGGCTCTAATCTGATAGTGGTAGTGGGGTGGTAGATGTCTAGTCTCCTTTGTGGCTCTAATCTGATAGTGGTAGTAGGGGTGGTAGATGTCTAGTCTACTTTATGGCTCTAATCTGATAGTGGTAGTGGGGTGGTAGATGTCTAGTCTCCTTTATGGCTCTAATCTGATAGTGGAAGTGGGGTGGTAGATGTCTAGTCTCCTTTATGGCTCTAATCTGATAGTGGTAGTGGGGTGGTAGATGTCTAGTCTACTTTATGGCTCTAATATGATAGTGGAACTGGGGTGGTAGATGTCTAGTCTACTTTATGGCTCTAATCTGATAGTGGTAGTGGGGTGGTAGATGTCTAGTCTCCTTTATGGCTCTAATCTGATAATGGTAGTGGGGTGGTAGATGTCTAGTCTCCTTTGTGGCTCTAATCTGGTAGTGGTGGTAGATGTCTAGTCTCCTTTATGGCTCTAATCTGATAGTTGTAGTGGGGAGGTAGATGTCTAGTCTCCTTTATGGCTCTAATCTGATAGTGGTAGTGGGGTGGTAGATGTCTAGTCTACTTTATGGCTCTAATCTGATAGTGGTAGTGGGGTGGTAGATGTCTAGTCTACTTTATGGCTCTAATCTGATAGTGGTAGTGGGGTGGGAGATGTCTAGTCTCCTTTATGGCTCTAATCTGATAGTGGTAGTGGGGTGGTAGATGTCTAGTCTCCTTTATGGCTCTAATCTGATAGTGGTAGTGGGGTGGTAGATGTCTCGTCTCCATTATGGCTCTAATCTGATAATGGTAGTGGGGTGGTATATGTCTAGTCTCCTTTATGGCTCTAATCTGATAATGGTAGTGGGGTGGTAGATGTCTAGTCTCCTTTATGTCTCTAATCTGATAGTGGTAGTGGGGTGGTAGATGTCTAGTCTCCTTTATGGCTGTAATCTGATAGTGGTAGTGGGGTGGTAGATGTCTAGTCTCCTTTATGACTCTAATCTGATAGTGGTAGTGGGGTGGTAGATGTCTAGTCTCCTTTATGGCTCTAATCTGATAGTGGTAGTGGGGTGGTAGATGTCTAGTCTCCTTTATGACTCTAATCTGATAGTGGTAGTGGGGTGGTAGATGTCTAGTCTACTTTATGGCTCTAATCTGATAGTGGTAGTGGGGTGGTAGATGTCTAGTCTACTTTATGGCTCTAATCTGATAGTGGTAGTCGGGTGGTAGATGTCTAGTCTACTTTATGGCTCTAATCTGATAGTGGTAGTGGGGTGGGAGATGTCTAGTCTCCTTTATGGCTCTAATCTGATAGTGGTAGTGGGGTGGTAGATGTCTAGTCTCCTTTGTGGCTCTAATCTGGTAGTGGTGGTAGATGTCTAGTCTCCTTTATGGCTCTAATCTGATAGTTGTAGTGGGGTGGTAGATGTCTAGTCTCCTTTATGGCTCTAATCTGATAGTGGTAGTGGGGTGGTAGATGTCTAGTCTCCTTTATGGCTCTAATCTGATAGTGGTAGTGGGGTGGTAGATGTCTAGTCTCCTTTATGACTCTAATCTGATAGTGGTAGTGGGGTGGTAGATGTCTAGTCTACTTTATGGCTCTAATCTGATAGTGGTAGTGGGGTGGTAGATGTCTAGTCTACTTTATGGCTCTAATCTGGTAGTGGTAGTGGGGTGGTAGATGTCTAGTCTACTTTATGGCTCTAATCTGATAGTGGTAGTGGGGTGGGAGATGTCTAGTCTCCTTTATGGCTCTAATCTGATAGTGGTAGTGGGGTGGTAGATGTCTAGTCTCCTTTGTGGCTCTAATCTGATAGTGGTAGTAGGGGTGGTAGATGTCTAGTCTACTTTATGGCTCTAATCTGATAGTGGTAGTGGGGTGGTAGATGTCTAGTCTCCTTTATGGCTCTAATCTGATAGTGGAAGTGGGGTGGTAGATGTCTAGTCTCCTTTATGGCTCTAATCTGATAGTGGTAGTGGGGTGGTAGATGTCTAGTCTACTTTATGGCTCTAATCTGATAGTGGTAGTGGGGTGGTAGATGTCTAGTCTACTTTATGGCTCTAATCTGATAGTGGTAGTGGGGTGGTAGATGTCTAGTCTACTTTATGGCTCTAATCTGATAGTGGTAGTGGGGTGGTAGATGTCTAGTCTACTTTATGGCTCTAATATGATAGTGGAACTGGGGTGGTAGATGTCTAGTCTACTTTATGGCTCTAATCTGATAGTGGTAGTGGGGTGGTAGATGTCTAGTCTCCTTTGTGGCCTCTAATCTGGTAGTGGTGGTAGATGTCTAGTCTCCTTTATGGCTCTAATCTGATAGTTGTAGTGGGGAGGTAGATGTCTAGTCTCCTTTATGGCTCTAATCTGATAGTGGTAGTGGGGTGGTAGATGTCTAGTCTACTTTATGGCTCTAATCTGATAGTGGTAGTGGGGTGGTAGATGTCTAGTCTACTTTATGGCTCTAATCTGATAGTGGTAGTGGGGTGGGAGATGTCTAGTCTCCTTTATGGCTCTAATCTGATAGTGGTAGTGGGGTGGTAGATGTCTAGTCTCCTTTATGGCTCTAATCTGATAGTGGTAGTGGGGTGGTAGATGTCTCGTCTCCATTATGGCTCTAATCTGATAATGGTAGTGGGGTGGTATATGTCTAGTCTCCTTTATGGCTCTAATCTGATAATGGTAGTGGGGTGGTAGATGTCTAGTCTCCTTTATGTCTCTAATCTGATAGTGGTAGTGGGGTGGTAGATGTCTAGTCTCCTTTATGGCTGTAATCTGATAGTGGTAGTGGGGTGGTAGATGTCTAGTCTCCTTTATGACTCTAATCTGATAGTGGTAGTGGGGTGGTAGATGTCTAGTCTCCTTTATGGCTCTAATCTGATAGTGGTAGTGGGGTGGTAGATGTCTAGTCTCCTTTATGACTCTAATCTGATAGTGGTAGTGGGGTGGTAGATGTCTAGTCTACTTTATGGCTCTAATCTGATAGTGGTAGTGGGGTGGTAGATGTCTAGTCTACTTTATGGCTCTAATCTGATAGTGGTAGTGGGGTGGTAGATGTCTAGTCTACTTTATGGCTCTAATCTGATAGTGGTAGTGGGGTGGGAGATGTCTAGTCTCCTTTATGGCTCTAATCTGATAGTGGTAGTGGGGTGGTAGATGTCTAGTCTCCTTTGTGGCTCTAATCTGATAGTGGTAGTAGGGGTGGTAGATGTCTAGTCTACTTTATGGCTCTAATCTGATAGTGGTAGTGGGGTGGTAGATGTCTAGTCTCCTTTATGGCTCTAATCTGATAGTGGAAGTGGGGTGGTAGATGTCTAGTCTCCTTTATGGCTCTAATCTGATAGTGGTAGTGGGGTGGTAGATGTCTAGTCTACTTTATGGCTCTAATATGATAGTGGAACTGGGGTGGTAGATGTCTAGTCTACTTTATGGCTCTAATCTGATAGTGGTAGTGGGGTGGTAGATGTCTAGTCTCCTTTATGGCTCTAATCTGATAATGGTAGTGGGGTGGTAGATGTCTAGTCTCCTTTGTGGCTCTAATCTGGTAGTGGTGGTAGATGTCTAGTCTCCTTTATGGCTCTAATCTGATAGTTGTAGTGGGGAGGTAGATGTCTAGTCTCCTTTATGGCTCTAATCTGATAGTGGTAGTGGGGTGGTAGATGTCTAGTCTACTTTATGGCTCTAATCTGATAGTGGTAGTGGGGTGGTAGATGTCTAGTCTACTTTATGGCTCTAATCTGATAGTGGTAGTGGGGTGGTAGATGTCTAGTCTCCTTTATGTCTCTAATCTGATAGTGGTAGTGGGGTGGTAGATGTCTAGTCTCCTTTATGTCTCTAATCTGATAGTGGTAGTGGGGTGGTAGATGTCTAGTCTCCTTTATGACTCTAATCTGATAGTGGTAGTGGGGTGGTAGATGTCTAGTCTCCTTTATGACTCTAATCTGATAGTGGTATTGGGGTGGTAGATGTCTAGTCTCCTTTATGACTCTAATCTGATAGTGGTAGATGTCTAGTCTACTTTATGGCTCTAATCTGATAGTGGTAGTGGGGTGGTAGATGTCTAGTCTACTTTATGGCTCTAATCTGATAGTGGTAGTGGGGTGGTAGATGTCTAGTCTACTTTATGGCTCTAATCTGATAGTGGTAGTGGTTTGGGAGATGTCTAGTCTCCTTTATGGCTCTAATCTGATAGTGGTAGTGGGGTGGTAGATGTCTAGTCTCCTTTGTGGCTCTAATCTGGTAGTGGTGGTAGATGTCTAGTCTCCTTTATGGCTCTAATCTGATAGTTGTAGTGGGGTGGTAGATGTCTAGTCTCCTTTATGGCTCTAATCTGATAGTGGTAGTGGGGTGGTAGATGTCTAGTCTCCTTTATGGCTCTAATCTGATAGTGGTAGTGGGGTGGTAGATGTCTAGTCTCCTTTATGACTCTAATCTGATAGTGGTAGTGGGGTGGTAGATGTCTAGTCTACTTTATGGCTCTAATCTGATAGTGGTAGTGGGGTGGTAGATGTCTAGTCTACTTTATGGCTCTAATCTGGTAGTGGTAGTGGGGTGGTAGATGTCTAGTCTACTTTATGGCTCTAATCTGATAGTGGTAGTGGGGTGGGAGATGTCTAGTCCCTTTATGGCTCTAATCTGATAGTGGTAGTGGGGTGGTAGATGTCTAGTCTCCTTTGTGGCTCTAATCTGATAGTGGTAGTAGGGGTGGTAGATGTCTAGTCTACTTTATGGATCTAATCTGATAGTGGTAGTGGGGTGGTAGATGTCTAGTCTCCTTTATGGCTCTAATCTGATAGTGGAAGTGGGGTGGTAGATGTCTAGTCTCCTTTATGGCTCTAATCTGATAGTGGTAGTGGGGTGGTAGATGTCTAGTCTACTTTATGGCTCTAATCTGATAGTGGTAGTGGGGTGGTAGATGTCTAGTCTACTTTATGGCTCTAATCTGATAGTGGTAGTGGGGTGGTAGATGTCTAGTCTACTTTATGGCTCTAATCTGATAGTGGTAGTGGGGTGGTAGATGTCTAGTCTACTTTATGGCTCTAATATGATAGTGGAACTGGGGTGGTAGATGTCTAGTCTACTTTATGGCTCTAATCTGATAGTGGTAGTGGGGTGGTAGATGTCTAGTCTCCTTTATGGCTCTAATCTGATAGTGGTAGTGGGGTGGTAGATGTCTAGTCTCCTTTGTGGCTCTAATCTGATAGTGGTAGTAGGGGTGGTAGATGTCTAGTCTACTTTATGGCTCTAATCTGATAGTGGTAGTGGGGTGGTAGATGTCTAGTCTCCTTTATGGCTCTAATCTGATAGTGGAAGTGGGGTGGTAGATGTCTAGTCTCCTTTATGGCTCTAATCTGATAGTGGTAGTGGGGTGGTAGATGTCTAGTCTACTTTATGGCTCTAATCTGATAGTGGTAGTGGGGTGGTAGATGTCTAGTCTACTTTATGGCTCTAATCTGATAGTGGTAGTGGGGTGGTAGATGTCTAGTCTACTTTATGGCTCTAATCTGATAGTGGTAGTGGGGTGGTAGATGTCTAGTCTACTTTATGGCTCTAATATGATAGTGGAACTGGGGTGGTAGATATCTAGTCTACTTTATGGCTCTAATCTGATAGTGGTAGTGGGGTGGTAGATGTCTAGTCTCCTTTATGGCTCTAATCTGATAATGGTAGTGGGGTGGTAGATGTCTAGTCTCCTTTGTGGCTCTAATCTGGTAGTGGTGGTAGATGTCTAGTCTCCTTTATGGCTCTAATCTGATAGTTGTAGTGGGGAGGTAGATGTCTAGTCTCCTTTATGGCTCTAATCTGATAGTGGTAGTGGGGTGGTAGATGTCTAGTCTCCTTTATGGCTCTAATCTGATAGTGGTAGTGGGGTGGTAGATGTCTAGTCTACTTTATGGCTCTAATCTGATAGTGGTAGTGGGGTGGTAGATGTCTAGTCTCCTTTATGGCTCTAATCTGATAGTGGTAGTGGGGTGGTAGATGTCTAGTCTCCTTTATGGCTCTAATCTGATAGTGGTAGTGGGGTGGTAGATGTCTAGTCTCCATTATGGCTCTAATCTGATAATGGTAGTGGGGTGGTATATGTCTAGTCTACTTTACGGCTCTAATCTGATAATGGTAGTGGGGTGGTAGATGTCTAGTCTACTTTATGGCTCTAATCTGATAGTGGTAGTGGGGTGGTAGATGTCTAGTCTCCTTTATGGCTGTAATCTGATAGTGGTAGTGGGGTGGTAGATGTCTAGTCTCCTTTATGACTCTAATCTGATAGTGGTAGTGGGGTGGTAGATGTCTAGTCTCCTTTATGGCTCTAATCTGATAGTGGTAGTGGGGTGGTAGATGTCTAGTCTCCTTTATGACTCTAATCTGATAGTGGTAGTGGGGTGGTAGATGTCTAGTCTACTTTATGGCTCTAATCTGATAGTGGTAGTGGGGTGGTAGATGTCTAGTCTACTTTATGGCTCTGATCTGATAGTGGTAGTGGGGTGGTAGATGTCTAGTCTACTTTATGGCTCTAATCTGATAGTGGTAGTGGGGTGGGAGATGTCTAGTCTCCTTTATGGCTCTAATCTGATAGTGGTAGTGGGGTGGTAGATGTCTAGTCTCCTTTGTGGCTCTAATCTGATAGTGGTAGTAGGGGTGGTAGATGTCTAGTCTACTTTATGGCTCTAATCTGATAGTGGTAGTGGGGTGGTAGATGTCTAGTCTCCTTTATGGCTCTAATCTGATAATGGTAGTGGGGTGGTAGATGTCTAGTCTCCTTTGTGGCTCTAATCTGGTAGTGGTGGTAGATGTCTAGTCTCCTTTATGGCTCTAATCTGATAGTTGTAGTGGGGTGGTAGATGTCTAGTCTCCTTTATGGCTCTAATCTGATAGTGGTAGTGGGGTGGTAGATGTCTAGTCTCCTTTATGGCTCTAATCTGATAGTGGTAGTGGGGTGGTAGATGTCTAGTCTCCTTTATGACTCTAATCTGATAGTGGTAGTGGGGTGGTAGATGTCTAGTCTACTTTATGGCTCTAATCTGATAGTGGTAGTGGGGTGGTAGATGTCTAGTCTACTTTATGGCTCTAATCTGGTAGTGGTAGTGGGGTGGTAGATGTCTAGTCTACTTTATGGCTCTAATCTGATAGTGGTAGTGGGGTGGAGATGTCTAGTCTCCTTTATGGCTCTAATCTGATAGTGGTAGTGGGGTGGTAGATGTCTAGTCTCCTTTGTGGCTCTAATCTGATAGTGGTAGTAGGGGTGGTAGATGTCTAGTCTACTTTATGGCTCTAATCTGATAGTGGTAGTGGGGTGGTAGATGTCTAGTCTCCTTTATGGCTCTAATCTGATAGTGGTAGTGGGGTGGTAGATGTCTAGTCTCCTTTATGGCTCTAATCTGATAGTGGTAGTGGGGTGGTAGATGTCTAGTCTACTTTATGGCTCTAATCTGATAGTGGTAGTGGGGTGGTAGATATCTAGTCTACTTTATGGCTCTAATCTGATAGTGCTAGTGGGGTGGTAGATACCTAGTCTCCTTTATGGCTCTAATCTGATAGTGGTAGTGGGGTGGTAGATGTCTAGTCTCCATTATGGCTCTAATCTGATAGTGGTAGTGGTGTGGTAGATGTCTAGCCTCCTTTATGGCTATAGTCTGATAGTGGTAGTGGGGTGGTAGATGCCTAATCTCCTTTATGGCTCTAGTCTGATAGTAGTAGTTGGGTGGTAGATGTCGAGTCTCCTTTATGGCTCTAATCTGATAGTGGTAGTGGGGTGGTAGATGTCTAGTCTCCATTATGGCTCTAATTTGTTATTGGTAGTGGGTTGGTAGATGCCTAGTCTCCTTTATGGCTCTAATTTCTTATTGGTAGTGGGTTGGTAGATGCCTAGTCTCCTTTATGGCTCTAATCTGATATTAGTAGTGGGGTGGTAGATGTCTAGTCTCCTTTATGGCTCTAATCTGATAGTGGGGTGGTAGATGTTTCATCTCCTTTATGGCTCTAATCTGATAGTAGTAGTGGGGTGGTAGATGTCTAGTCTCCTTTATGGCTCTAATCTGATAGTGGTAGTGGGGTGGTAGATGTCTAGTCTCCTTTATGGCTCTAATCTGATAATGGTAGTGGGGTGGTAGATGTCTAGTCTACTTTATGGCTCTAATCTGATAGTGGTAGTGGGGTGGTAGATGTCTAGTCTCCTTTATGGCTCTAATCTGATAGTGGTAGTGGGGTGGTAGATGTCTAGTCTCCTTTATGGCTCTAATCTGATAGTGGTAGTGGGGTGGTAGATGTCTAGTCTCCTTTGTGGCTCTAATCTGATAGTGGTAGTAGGGGTGGTAGATGTCTAGTCTACTTTATGGCTCTAATCTGATAGTGGTAGTGGGGTGGTAGATGTCTAGTCTCCTTTATGGCTCTAATCTGATAGTGGTAGTGGGGTGGTAGATGTCTAGTCTCCTTTATGGCTCTAATCTGATGGTGGTAGTGGGGTGGTAGATGTCTAGTCTCCTTTATGGCTCTAATCTGACAATGGTAGTGGGGTGGTAGATGTCTAGTCTCCTTTATGGCTCTAATCTGATAGTGGTAGTGGGGTGGTAGATGTCTAGTCTACTTTATGGCTCTAATCTGATAGTGGTAGTGGGGTGGTAGATGTCTAGTCTACTTTATGGCTCTAATCTGATAGTGGTAGTGGGGTGGGTAGATGTCTAGTCTCCTTTATGGCTCTAATCTGATAGTGGTAGTGGGGTGGTAGATGTCTAGTCTCCTTTATGGCTCTAATCTGATAGTGGTAGTGGGGTGGTAGATGTCTAGTCTCCTTTATGGCTCTAATCTGATACTGGTAGTGGGGTGGTAGATGTCTAGTCTCCTTTATGGCTCTAATCTGATACTGGTAGTGGGGTGGTAGATGTCTAGTCTCCTTTATGGCTCTAATCTGATAATGGTAGTAGGGGTGGTAGATGTCTAGTCTACTTTATGGCTCTAATCTGATAGTGGTAGTGGGGTGGTAGATGTCTAGTCTCCTTTGTGGCTCTAATCTGATAGTGGTAGTAGTGGTGGTAGATGTCTAGTCTCCTTTATGGCTCTAATCTGATTGTGGTAGTAGTGGTGTTAGGTGTCTAGTCTCCTTTATGGCTCTAATCTGATAATGGTAGTGGGGTGGTAGATGTCTAGTCTACTTTATGGCTCTAATCTGATAGTGGTAGTGGGGTGGTAGATGTCTAGTCTCCTTTATGGCTCTAATCTGATAGTGGTAGTGGGGTGGTAGATGTCTAGTCTCCTTTATGGCTCTAATCTGATAGTGGTAGTGGGGTGGTAGATGTCTAGTCTCCTTTATGGCTCTAATCTGATAGTGGTAGTGGGGTGGTAGATGTCTAGTCTCCTTTATGGCTCTAATCTGATAGTGGTAGTGGGGTGGTAGATGTCTAGTCTCCTTTATGGCTCTAATCTGATAGTGGTAGTGGGGTGGTAGATGTCTAGTCTCCTTTATGGCTCTAATCTGATAGTGGTAGTGGGGTGGGAGATGTCTAGTCTCCTTTATGGCTCTAATCTGATAGTGGTAGTGGGGTGGTGATGTCTAGTCTCCTTTATGGCTCTAATCTGACAGTGGTAGTGGGGTGGTAGATGTCTAGTCTCCTTTATGGCTCTAATCTGATGGTGGTAGTGGGGTGGTAGATGTCTAGTCTCCATTATGGCTCTAATCTGATAGTGGTAGTGGGGTGGTAGATGTCTAGTCTCCTTTATGGCTCTAATCTGATAATGGTAGTGGGGTGGTAGATGTCTAGTCTACTTTATGGCTCTAATCTGATAGTGGAAGTGGGGTGGTAGATGTCTAGTCTACTTTATGGCTCTAATCTGATAGTGCTAGTGGGGTGGTAGATGTCTAGAATCCTTTATGGCTCTAATCTGATTGTGGTAGTAGTGGTGTTAGGTGTCTAGTCTCCTTTATGGCTCTAATCTGATAGTGGTAGTGGGGTGGTAGATGTATATTCTCCTTTATGGCTCTAATCTGATAGTGGTAGTGGGGTGGTATATGACTAGTCTGCTTAATGGCTCTAATCTGATAGTGGTAGTGGGGTGGTAGATGTCTAGTCTCCTTTATGGCTCTAATCTGATAGTGGTAGTGGGGTGGTAGATGTCTAGTCTACTTTATGGCTCTAATCTGATAGTGGTCTAGTGGGGTGGTAGATGTCTAGTCTCCTTTATGGCTCTAATCTGATATGGTGGTAGTAGTGGTGGTAGATGTCTAGTCTCCTTTATGGCTCTAATCTGATAGTGGTAGTGGGGTGGTAGATGTCTAGTCTCCTTTATGGCTCTAATCTGATAGTGGTAGTGGGGTGGTAGATGTCTAGTCTCCTTTATGGCTCTAATCTGATAGTGGTAGTGGGGTGGTAGATGTCTAGTCTCCTTTATGGCTCTAATCTGATAGTGGTAGTGGGGTGGTAGATGTCTAGTCTACTTTATGGCTCTAATCTGATAGTGGTAGTGGGGTGGTAGATGTCTACTCTACTTTATGGCTCTAATCTGATAGTGGTAGTGGTGGTAGATGTCAAGTCTACTTTATGGCTCAAATATGATAGTGGTAGATCTCTAGTCTCCATTATGGCCCTAATCTGATAGTGGAAGTGGGGTGGTAGATGTCTAGTCTACTTTATGGCTCTAATCTGATAGTGCTAGTGGGGTGGTAGATGTCTAGAATCCTTTATGGCTCTAATCTGATTGTGGTAGTAGTGGTGTTATGTGTCTAGTCTCCTTTATGGCTCTAATCTGATAATGGTAGTGGGGTGGTAGATGTCTAGTCTACCTTATGGCTCTAATCTGATAGTGGTAGTGGGGTGGTAGATGTCTAGTCTCCTTTATGGCTCTAATCTGATAGTGGTAGTGGGGTGGTAGATGTCTAGTCTCCTTTATGGCTCTAATCTGATAGTGGTAGTGGGGTGGTAGATGTCTAGTCTCCTTTATGGCTCTAATCTGATAGTGGTAGTGGGGTGGTAGATGTCTAGTCTCCTTTATGGCTCTAATCTGATAGTGGTAGTGGGGTGGTAGATGTCTAGTCTACTTTATGGCTCTAATCTGATAGTGGTAGTGGGGTGGTAGATGTCTAGTCTTTTATGGCTCTAATCTGATAGTGGTAGTGGGGTGGTAGATGTCTAGTCTACTTTATGGCTCTAATCTGATAGTGGTAGTGGGGTGGTAGATGTCTAGTCTACTTTATGGCTCTAATCTGATAGTGGTAGTGGGGTGGTAGATGTCTAGTCTCCTTTATGGCTCTAATCTGATAGTGGTAGTGGGGTGGTAGATGTCTAGTCTCCTTTATGGCTCTAATCTGATAGTGGTAGTGGGGTGGTAGATGTCTAGTCTCCTTTATGGCTCTAATCTGATGGTGGTAGTGGGGTGGTAGATGTCTAGTCTCCATTATGGCTCTAATCTGACAATGGTAGTGGGGTGGTATATGTCTAGTCTCCTTTATGGCTCTAATCTGATAATGGTAGTGGGGTGGTAGATGTCTAGTCTACTTTATGGCTCTAATCTGATAGTGGTAGTGGGGTGGTAGATGTCTAGTCTACTTTATGGCTCTAATCTGATAGTGGTAGTGGGGTGGGAGATGTCTAGTCTCCTTTATGGCTCTAATCTGATAGTGGTAGTGGGGTGGGTGATGTCTAGTCTCCTTTATGGCTCTAATCTGACAGTGGTAGTGGGGTGGTAGATGTCTAGTCTCCTTTATGGCTCTAATCTGATGGTGGTAGTGGGGTGGTAGATGTCTAGTCTCCTTTATGGCTCTAATCTGATAATGGTAGTGGGGTGGTAGATGTCTAGTCTACTTTATGGCTCTAATCTTATAGTGGAAGTGGGGTGGTAGATGTCTAGTCTACTTTACGGCTCTAATCTGATAGTGGAAGTGGGGTGGTAGATGTCTAGTCTACTTTATGGCTCTAATCTGATAGTGCTAGTGGGGTGGTAGATGTCTAGAATCCTTTATGGCTCTAATCTGATTGTGGTAGTAGTGGTGTTAGGTGTCTAGTCTCCTTTATGGCTCTAATCTGATAATGGTAGTGGGGTGGTAGATGTCTAGTCTACTTTATGGCTCTAATCTGATAATGGTAGTGGGGTGGTAGATGTCAAGTCTACTTTATGGCTCAAATATGATAGTGGTAGATCTCTAGTCTCCATTATGGCCCTAATCTGATAGTGGAAGTGGGGTGGTAGATGTCTAGTCTACTTTATGGCTCTAATCAAATAGTGCTAGTGGGGTGGTAGATGTCTAGAATCCTTATGGCTCTAATCTGATTGTGGTAGTAGTGGTGTTAAGTGTCTAGTCTCCTTTATGGCTCTAATCTGATAATGGTAGTAGGGGTGGTAGATGTCTAGTCTACTTTATGGCTCTAATCTGATAGTGGTAGTGGGGTGGTAGATGTCTAGTCTCCTTTATGGCTCTAATCTGATAGTGGTAGTGGGGTGGTAGATGTCTAGTCTCCTTTATGGCTCTAATCTGATAGTGGTAGTGGGGTGGTAGATGTCTAGTCTACTTTATGGCTCTAATCTGATAGTGGTAGTGGGTGGTAGATGTCTAGTCTACTTTATGGCTCTAATCTGATAGTGGTAGTGTGGTAGATGTCAAGTCTACTTTATGGCTCAAATATGATAGTGGTAGATGTCTAGTCTCCTTTATGGCTCTAATCTGATAATGGTAGTGGGGTGGTAGATGTCTAGTCTACTTTATGGCTCTAATATGATAGTGGTAGATCTCTAGTCTCCTTTATGGCTCTAATCTGATTGTGGTAGTAGTGGTGTTAGGTGTCTAGTCTCCTTTATGGCTCTAATCTGATAATGGTAGTGGGGTGGTAGATGTCTAGTCTACTTTATGGCTCTAATCTGATAGTGGTAGTGGGGTGGTAGATGTCTAGTCTCCTTTGTGGCTCTAATCTGATAATGGTAGTGGGGTGGTAGATGTCTAGTCTACTTTATGGCTCTAATCTGATAGTGGTAGTGGGGTGGTAGATGTCTAGTCTACTTTATGGCTCTAATCTGATTGTGGTAGTAGTGGTGATGTCTAGTCTCCTTTATGGCTCTAATCTGATAGTGGTAGTGGGGTGGTAGATGTCTAGTCTACTTTATGGCTCTAATCTGATAGTGGTAGTGGGGTGGTAGATGTCTAGTCTCCTTTATGGCTCTAATCTGATAGTGGTAGTGGGGTGGTAGATGTCTAGTCTCCTTTATGGCTCTAATCTGATAGTGGTAGTGGGGTGGTAGATGTCTAGTCTCCTTTATGGCTCTAATCTGATGGTGGTAGTGGGGTGGTAGATGTCTAGTCTCCTTTATGGCTCTAATCTGATAATGGTAGTGGGGTGGTAGATGTCTAGTCTCCTTTATGGCTCTAATCTGATAATGGTAGTGGGGTGGTAGATGTCTAGTCTACTTTATGGCTCTAATCTGATAGTGGTAGTGGGGTGGTAGATGTCTAGTCTACTTTATGGCTCTAATCTGATAGTGGTAGTGGGGTGGTAGATGTCTAGTCTACTTTATGGCTCTAATCTGATAGTGGTAGTGGTGGTAGATGTCAAGTCTACTTTATGGCTCAAATATGATGATCTCTAGTCTCCATTATGGCTCTAATCTGATAGTGGAAGTGGGGTGGTAGATGTCTAGTCTACATTATGGCTCTAATCTGATAGTGGTAATGGGGTGGTAGATGTCTAGTCTCCATTATGGCTCTAATCTGATAGTGGTAGTGGGGTGGTAGATGTCTAGTTTCCCTTTTGGTTCTAATCTGATAGTGGTAGTGGGGTGGTTTATGTCTAGTCTCCTTTATGGCTCTGATTTGAGATTGGTAGTTGGGTGGTAGATGTCTAGTCTCATTTCTGGCTCTAATCTGATAGTGGTAAAGGGGTGGTAGATGTCTAGTCTCCCTTATGGTTCTAATCTGATAATGGTAGTGGGGTGGTATATGTCTAGTCTACTTTATGGCTCTAATCTGATAGTGGTAGTGGGGTGGTAGATGTCTAGTCTCCATTATGGCTCTAATCTGATAGTGGTAGATGTCTAGTCTCCTTTATGGCTCTAATCTGATAGTGGTAGTGGGGTGGTAGATGTCTAGTCTCCTTTATGGCTCTAATCTGATAGTGGTAGTGGGTTGGTACATGTCAAGTCTCCTTTATGGCTCTAATCTGACAGTGGTAGTGGGGTGGTACTTGTCTAATCTCCTTTATGGCTCTAATCTGATTTTGGTAGTGGGGTGGTAGATGCCTAGTCTCCTTTATGGCTCTAATCTGATAGTAGTAGTTGGGTGGTAGATGTCTAGTCTCCATTATGGCTCTAATCTGATAGTGGTAGTGGTGTGGTAGATGTCTAGCCTCCTTTATGGCTCTAATCTGATAGTGGTAGTGGGGTGGTAGATGTCTAGTCTACTTTATGGCTCTAATCTGATAGTGGTAGTGGGGTGGTAGATGTCTAGTCTACTTTATGGCTCTAATCTGATAGTGGTAGTGGTGGTAGATGTCAAGTCTACTTTATGGCTCAAATATGATAGTGGTTGATCTCTAGTCTCCATTATGGCTCTAATCTGATAGTGGTAGTGGGGTGGTAGATGTCTAGTCTACTTTATGGCTCTAATCTGATAGTGCTAGTGGGGTGGTAGATGTCTAGAATCCTTTATGGCTCTAATCTGATTGTGGTAGTAGTGGTGTTAGGTGTCTAGTCTCCTTTATGGCTCTAATCTGATAATGGTAGTGGGGTGGTAGATGTCTAGTCTACTTTATGGCTCTAATCTGATAGTGGTAGTGGGGTGGTAGATGTCTAGTCTCCTTTATGGCTCTAATCTGATAGTGGTAGTGGGGTGGTAGATGTCTAGTCTCCTTTATGGCTCTAATCTGATAATGGTAGTGGGGTGGTAGATGTCTAGTCTCCTTTATGGCTCTAATCTGATAGTGGTAGTGGGGTGGTAGATGTCTAGTCTCCTTTATGGCTCTAATCTGATAGTGGTAGTGGGGTGGTAGATGTCTAGTCTACTTTATGGCTCTAATATGATAGTGGTAGATCTCTAGTCTCCTTTATGGCTCTAATCTGATAGTGGTAGTGGGGTGGTAGATGTCTAGAATCCTTTATGGCTCTAATCTGATTGTGGTAGTAGTGGTGTTAGGTGTCTAGTCTCCTTTATGGCTCTAATCTGATAATGGTAGTGGGGTGGTAGATGTCTAGTCTACTTTATGGCTCTAATCTGATAGTGGTAGTGGGGTGGTAGATGTCTAGTCTCCTTTATGGCTCTAATCTGATAGTGGTAGTGGGGTGGTAGATGTCTAGTCTCCTTTATGGCTCTAATCTGATAATGGTAGTGGGGTGGTAGATGTCTAGTCTACTTTATGGCTCTAATCTGATAGTGGTAGTGGGGTGGTAGATGTCTAGTCTACTTTATGGCTCTAATCTGATAGTGGTAGTGGGGTGGTAGATGTCTAGTCTACTTTATGGCTCTAATATGATAGTAGTAGATGTCTAGTCTCCTTTATGGCTCTAATCTGATAGTGGTAGTGGGGTGGTAGATGTCTAGTCTCCTTTATGACTCTAATCTGATAGTGGTAGTGGGGTGGTAGATGTCTAGTCTCCTTTATGGCTCTAATCTGATAATGGTAGTGGGGTGGTAGATGTCTAGTCTACTTTACGGCTCTAATCTGATAGTGGTAGTGGTGGTAGATGTCAAGTCTACTTTATGGCTCAAATATGATAGTGGTAGATCTCTAGTCTCCATTATGGCTCTAATCTGATAGTGGTAGTGGGGTGGTAGATGTCTAGTCTACTTTATGGCTCTAATCAAATAGTGCTAGTGGGGTGGTAGATGTCTAGTCCTTTATGGCTCTAATCTGATTGTGGTAGTAGTGGTGTTAGATGTCTAGTCTCCTTTATGGCTCTAATCTGATAATGGTAGTGGGGTGGTAGATGTCTAGTCTACTTTATGGCTCTAATCTGATGTAGTGGGGTGGTAGATGTCTAGTCTCCTTTATGGCTCTAATCTGATAGTGGTAGTGGGGTGGTAGATGTCTAGTCTCCTTTATGGCTCTAATCTGATAGTGGTAGTGGGGTGGTAGATGTCTAGTCTCCTTTATGGCTCTAATCTGATAGTGCTAGTGGGGTGGTAGATGTCTAGTCCTTTATGGCTCTAATCTGATAGTGTAGTAGTGGTGGTAGATGTCTAGTCTCCTTTATGGCTCTAATCTGATAGTGGTAGTGGGGTGGTAGATGTCTAGTCTCCTTTATGGCTCTAATCTGATAGTGGTAGTGGGGTGGTAGATGTCTAGTCTCCTTTATGGCTCTAATCTGATAGTGGTAGTGGGGTGGTAGATGTCTAGTCTCCTTTATGGCTCTAATCTGATAATGGTAGTGGGGTGGTAGATGTCTAGTCTACTTTATGGCTCTAATCTGATAGTGGTAGTGGGGTGGTAGATGTCTAGTCTACTTTATGGCTCTAATCTGATAGTGGTAGTGGGGTGGTAGATGTCAAGTCTACTTTATGGCTCAAATATGATGGGGTGGTAGATCTCTAGTCTCCTTTATGGCTCTAATCTGATAGTGGTAGTGGGGTGGTAGATGTCTAGTCTACTTTATGGCTCTAATCTGATAGTGGTAGTGGGGTGGTAGATGTCTAGTCTACTTTATGGCTCTAATCTGATAGTGGTAGTGGGGTGGTAGATGTCTAGTCTCCTTTATGGCTCTAATCTGATAGTGGTAGTGGGGTGGTAGATGTCTAGTCTCCTTTATGGCTCTAATCTGATAGGTAGTGGGGTGGTAGATGTCTAGTCTCCTTTATGGCTCTAATCTGATAGTTGGGTGGTAGATGTCTAGTCTCCATTATGGCTCTAATTTGATAGTGGTAGTGGGTTGGTAGATGTCTAGTCTCCTTTATGGCTCTAATCTGATAGTGGTAGTGGGGTGGTAGATGTCTAGTCTCAATTATGGCTCTAATCTGATAGTGGTAGTGGGGTGGTAGATGTCTAGTCTCCTTTATGGCTCTAATCTGACAGTGGGAGTGGGGTGGTAGATGTCTAGTCTCCATTATGGCTCTAATTTGTTATTGGTAGTGGGTTGGTAGATGCCTAGTCTCCTTTATGGCTCTAATCTGATAATGGTAGTGGGGTGGTAGATGTCTAGTCTCCTTTATGGCTCTAATCTGATAATGGTAGTGGGGTGGTAGATGTCTAGTCTCCTTTATGGCTCTAATCTGATAATGGTAGTGGGGTGGTAGATGTCTAGTCTACTTTATGGCTCTAATCTGATAATGGTAGTGGGGTGGTAGATGTCTAGTCTACTTTATGGCTCTAATCTGATAGTGGTAGTGGTGGTAGATGTCAAGTCTACTTTATGGCTCAAATATGATAGTGGTTGATCTCTAGTCTCCATTATGGCTCTAATCTGATAGTGGTAGTGGGGTGGTAGATGTCTAGTCTACTTTATGGCTCTAATCTGATAGTGCTAGTGGGGTGGTAGATGTCTAGAATCCTTTATGGCTCTAATCTGATTGTGGTAGTAGTGGTGTTAGGTGTCTAGTCTCCTTTATGGCTCTAATCTGATAATGGTAGTGGGGTGGTAGATGTCTAGTCTACTTTATGGCTCTAATCTGATAGTGGTAGTGGGGTGGTAGATGTCTAGTCTCCTTTATGGCTCTAATCTGATAGTGGTAGTGGGGTGGTAGATGTCTAGTCTCCTTTATGGCTCTAATCTGATAATGGTAGTGGGGTGGTAGATGTCTAGTCTCCTTTATGGCTCTAATCTGATAGTGGTAGTGGGGTGGTAGATGTCTAGTCTCCTTTATGGCTCTAATCTGATAGTGGTAGTGGGGTGGTAGATGTCTAGTCTTCTTTATGGCTCTAATATGATAGTAGTAGATGTCTAGTCTTCATAATGGCTCTAATCTGATAGTTGGGTGGTAGATGTCTAGTCTCCTTTATGGCTCTAATCTGATAGTGGTAGTGGGGTGGTAGATGTCTAGTCTCCTTTATGGCTCTAATCTGATAGTGGTAGTGGGGTGGTAGATGTCTAGTCTCCTTTATGGCTCTAATCTGATAGTGGTAGTGGTGGTAGGTGGTAGTCTACTTTATGGCTCTAGTCTCTAGTCTTTATGGCTCTAATCTGATAGTGGTAGTGGGGTGGTAGATGTCTAGTCTTCATTATGGCTCTAATCTGATAGTGGGGTGGTAGATGTCTAGTCTCCTTTATGGCTCTAATCTGATAGTGGTAGTGGGGTGGTAGATGTCTAGTCTCCTTTATGGCTCTAATCTGATAGTGGTAGTGGGGTGGTAGATGTCTAGTCTCCTTTATGGCTCTAATCTGACAGTGGGAGTGGGGTGGTAGATGTCTAGTCTCCTTTATGGCTCTAATCTGATAGTGGTAGTGGGTTGGTAGATGTCTAGTCTCCTTTATGGCTCTAATCTGATCGTAGGGTGGGGTGGTAGATGTCTAGTCTCCTTTATGGCTCTAATCTGATAGTGGTAGTGGGGTGGTAGATGTCTAGTCTCCTTTATGGCTCTAATCTGATAGTGGTAGTGGGGTGGTAGATGTCTAGTCTACTTTATGGCTCTAATCTGATAGTGGTAGTGGGGTGGTAGATGTCTAGTCTACTTTATGGCTCTAATCTGATAGTGGTAGTGGGGTGGTAGATGTCTATTCTCCATTATGGCTCTAATCTGATAGTGGTAGTGGGGTGGTAGATGTCTAGTCTCCATTATGGCTCTAATCTGATAGTGGTAGTGGGGTGGTAGATGTCTAGTCTCCTTTATGGCTCTAATCTGACAGTGGGAGTGGGGTGGTAGATGTCTAGTCTCCATTATGGCTCTAATTTCATAGTGGTAGTGGGTTGGTAGATGTCTAGTCTCCTTTATGGCTCTAATCTGATCGTGGGGTGGGGTGGTCGATGTCTAGTCTCCTTTATGGCTCTAATCTGATAGTGGTAGTGGGGTGGTAGATGTCTAGTCTTCTTTATGGCTCTAATATGATAGTAGTAGATGTCTAGTCTTCATAATGGCTCTAATCTGATAGTGGTAGGGTGGGGTGGTAGATGTCTAGTCTCCTTTATGGCTCTAATCTGATAGTGGTAGTGGGGTGGTAGATGTCTAGTCTCCTTTATGGCTCTAATCTGATAGTGGTAGTGGGGTGGTAGATGTCTAGTCTACTTTATGGCTCTAATCTGATAGTGGTAGTGGTGGTAGATGTCTAGTCTACTTTATGGCTCTAATATGATAGTGGTAGATGTCTAGTCTCCTTTATGGCTCTAATCTGATAGTGGTAGTGGGGTGGTAGATGTCTAGTCTCTACTTTATGGCTCTAATCTGATAGTGGTAGTGGGGTGGTAGATGTCTAGTCTCCTTTATGGCTCTAATCTGATAGTGGTAGTGGGGTGGTAGATGTCTAGTCTCCTTTATGGCTCTAATCTGATAGTGGTAGTGGGGTGGTAGATGTCTAGTCTCCTTTATGGCTCTAATCTGATAGTGTAGTGGGGTGGTAGATGTCTAGAATCCTTTATGGCTCTAATCTGATAGTGGTAGGTGGTGTTAGTGTCTAGTCTCCTTTATGGCTCTAATCTGATAATGGTAGTGGGGTGGTAGATGTCTAGTCTACTTTATGGCTCTAATCTGATAGTGGTAGTGGGGTGGTAGATGTCTAGTCTCCTTTATGGCTCTAATCTGATAGTGGTAGTGGGGTGGTAGATGTCTAGTCTCCTTTATGGCTCTAATCTGATAGTGGTAGTGGGGTGGTAGATGTCTAGTCTCCTTTATGGCTCTAATCTGATAGTGGTAGTGGGGTGGTAGATGTCTAGTCTCCTTTATGGCTCTAATCTGATAGTGGTAGTGGGGTGGTAGATGTCTAGTCTCCTTTATGGCTCTAATCTGATAATGGTAGTGGGGTGGTAGATGTCTAGTCTACTTTATGGCTCTAATCTGATAGTGGTAGTGGGGTGGTAGATGTCTAGTCTACTTTATGGCTCTAATCTGATAGTGGTAGTGGGGTGGTAGATGTCTAGTCTACTTTATGGCTCTAATCTGATAGTGGTAGTGGTGGTAGATGTCTAGTCTACTTTATGGCTCTAATATGATAGTGGTAGATCTCTAGTCTCCTTTATGGCTCTAATCTGATAGTGGTAGTGGGGTGGTAGATGTCTAGTCTCCTTTGTGGCTCTAATCTGATAGTGGTAGTAGGGGTGGTAGATGTCTAGTCTCCTTTATGGCTCTAATCTGATTGTGGTAGTAGTGGTGTTAGGTGTCTAGTCTCCTTTATGGCTCTAATCTGATAATGGTAGTGGGGTGGTAGATGTCTAGTCTACTTTATGGCTCTAATCTGATAGTGGTAGTGGGGTGGTAGATGTCTAGTCTCCTTTATGGCTCTAATCTGATAGTGGTAGTGGGGTGGTAGATGTCTAGTCTACTTTATGGCTCTAATCTGATAGTGGTAGTGGGGTGGTAGATGTCTAGTCTCCTTTGTGGCTCTAATCTGATAGTGGTAGTGGGGTGGTAGATGTCTAGTCTACTTTATGGCTCTAATCTGATAGTGGTGGTAGTGGGGTGGTAGATGTCTAGTCTACTTTATGGCTCTAATCTGATAGTGGTAGTGGGGTGGTAGATGTCTAGTCTACTTTATGGCTCTAATCTGATAGTGGTAGTGGGGTGGTAGATGTCTAGTCTCCTTTATGGCTCTAATCTGATAGTGGTAGTGGGGTGGTAGATGTCTAGTCTCCTTTATGGCTCTAATCTGATAGTGGTAGTGGGGTGGTAGATGTCTAGTCTCCTTTATGGCTCTAATCTGATAGTGGTAGTGGGGTGGTAGATGTCTAGTCTCCTTTATGGCTCTAATCTGATAGTGGTAGTGGGGTGGTAGATGTCTAGTCTACTTTATGGCTCTAATCTGATAGTGGTAGTGGGGTGGTAGATGTCTAGTCTACTTTATGGCTCTAATATGATAGTGGTAGATCTCTAGTCTCCTTTATGGCTCTAATCTGATAGTGGTAGTGGGGTGGTAGATGTCTAGTCTCCTTTATGGCTCTAATCTGATAGTGGTAGGGGTGGTAGATGTCTAGTCTCCTTTATGGCTCTAATCTGATAGTGGTAGTGGGGTGGTAGATGTCTAGTCTCCTTTATGGCTCTAATCTGATAGTGGTAGTGGGGTGGTAGATGTCTAGTCTCCTTTATGGCTCTAATCTGATAAGTGGTAGTGGGGTGGTAGATGTCTAGTCTCCTTTATGGCTCTAATCTGATAGTGGTAGTGGGGTGGTAGATGTCTAGTCTACTTTATGGCTCTAATCTGATAGTGGTAGTGGGGTGGTAGATGTCTAGTCTACTTTATGGCTCTAATCTGATAGTGGTAGTGGTGGTAGATGTCTAGTCTACTTTATGGCTCTAATATGATAGTGGTAGTCTAGTCTCCTTTATGGCTCTAATCTGATAGTGGTAGTGGGGTGGTAGATGTCTAGTCTCCTTTGTGGCTCTAATCTGATAGTGGTAGTAGGGGTGGTAGATGTCTAGAATCCTTTATGGCTCTAATCTGATTGTGGTAGTAGTGGTGTTAGGTGTCTAGTCTCCTTTATGGCTCTAATCTGATAATGGTAGTGGGGTGGTAGATGTCTAGTCTACTTTATGGCTCTAATCTGATAGTGGTAGTGGGGTGGTAGATGTCTAGTCTCCTTTATGGCTCTAATCTGATAGTGGTAGTGGGGTGGTAGATGTCTAGTCTCCTTTATGGCTCTAATCTGATAGTGGTAGTGGGGTGGTAGATGTCTAGTCTCCTTTATGGCTCTAATCTGATAGTGGTAGTGGGGTGGTAGATGTCTAGTCTACTTTATGGCTCTAATCTGATAGTGGTAGTAGTCTAGTCTCCTTTATGGCTCTAATCTGATAGTGGTAGTGGGGTGGTAGATGTCTAGTCTCCTTTATGGCTCTAATCTGATAGTGGTAGTGGGGTGGTAGATGTCTAGTCTCCTTTATGGCTCTAATCTGATAGTGGTAGTGGGGTGGTAGATGTCTAGTCTCCTTATGGCTCTAATCTGATAGTGGTAGTGGGGTGGTAGATGTCTAGTCTCCTTTATGGCTCTAATCTGATAATGGTAGTGGGGTGGTAGATGTCTAGTCTCCTTTATGGCTCTAATCTGATAATGGTAGTGGGGTGGTAGATGTCTAGTCTCCTTTATGGCTCTAATCTGATAGTGGTAGTGGGGTGGTAGATGTCTAGTCTACTTTATGGCTCTAATCTGATAGTGGTAGTGGGGTGGTAGATGTCTAGTCTACTTTATGGCTCTAATCTGATAGTGGTAGTGGTGGTAGATGTCAAGTCTACTTTATGGCTCAAATATGATAGATCTCTAGTCTCCATTATGGCTCTAATCTGATAATGGTAGTGGGGTGGTAGATGTCTAGTCTACTTTATGGCTCTAATATGATAGTGGTAGATCTCTAGTCTCCTTTATGGCTCTAATCTGATTGTGGTAGTAGTGGTGTTAGGTGTCTAGTCTCCTTTATGGCTCTAATCTGATAATGGTAGTGGGGTGGTAGATGTCTAGTCTACTTTATGGCTCTAATCTGATAGTGGTAGTGGGGTGGTAGATGTCTAGTCTCCTTTATGGCTCTAATCTGATAGTGGTAGTGGGGTGGTAGATGTCTAGTCTCCTTTATGGCTCTAATCTGATAGTGGTAGTGGGGTGGTAGATGTCTAGTCTCCTTTATGGCTCTAATCTGATAGTGGAAGTGGGGTGGTAGATGTCTAGTCTACATTATGGCTCTAATCTGATAGTGGTAATGGGGTGGTAGATGTCTAGTCTACATTATGGCTCTAATCTGATAGTGGTAGTGGGGTGGTAGATGTCTAGTCTACTTTATGGCTCTAATCTGATAGTGGTAGTGGGGTAGATGTCTAGTCTCCTTTATGGCTCTAATCTGATAGTGGTAGTGGGGTGGTAGATGTCTAGTCTCCTTTATGGCTCTAATCTGATAGTGGTAGTGGGGTGGTAGATGTCTAGTCTCCTTATGGCTCTAATCTGATAATGGTAGTGGGGTGGTAGATGTCTAGTCTACTTTATGGCTCTAATCTGATAGTGGTAGTGGGGTGGTAGATGTCTAGTCTACTTTATGGCTCTAATCTGATAGTGGTAGTGGGGTGGTAGATGTCTAGTCTACTTTATGGCTCTAAATGGTGAGTGGGGTGGTAGATGTCTAGTCTCCTTTATGGCTCTAATCTGATAGTGGTAGTGGGGTGGTAGATGTCTAGTCTCCTTTATGGCTCTAATCTGATAGTGGTAGTGGGGTGGTAGATGTCTAGTCTCCTTTATGGCTCTAATCTGATAGTGGTAGTAGTGGTAGTGGTAGTGGGGTGGTAGATGTCTAGTCTCCTTTATGGCTCTAATCTGATAGTGGTAGTGGGGTGGTAGATGTCTAGTCTACTTTATGGCTCTAATCTGATAGTGGTAGTGGGGTGGTAGATGTCTAGTCTCCTTTATGGCTCTAATCTGATAATGGTAGTGGGGTGGTAGATGTCTAGTCTACTTTATGGCTCTAATCTGATAGTGGTAGTGGGGTGGTAGATGTCTAGTCTACTTTATGGCTCTAATCTGATAGTGGTAGTGGTGGTAGATGTAGTCTACTTTATGGCTCAAATATGATAGTGGTAGATCTCTAGTCTCCTTTATGGCTCTAATCTGATAGTGGTAGTGGGGTGGTAGATGTCTAGTCTACTTTATGGCTCTAATCTGATAGTGGTAGTGGGGTGGTAGATGTCTAGTCTCCTTTATGGCTCTAATCTGATAGTGGTAGTGGTGGTAGATGTCTAGTCTCCTTTATGGCTCTAATCTGATATGGTAGTGGGGTGGTAGATGTCTAGTCTACTTTATGGCTCTAATCTGATAGTGGTAGTGGGGTGGTAGATGTCTAGTCTACTTTATGGCTCTAATCTGATAGTGGTAGTGGGGTGGTAGATGTCTAGTCTCCTTTATGGCTCTAATCTGATAGTGGTAGTGGGGTGGTAGATGTCTAGTCTCCTTTATGGCTCTAATCTGATAGTGGTAGTGGGGTGGTAGATGTCTAGTCTCTTTATGGCTTTATGGCTCTAATATGTAGTGGGGTGGTAGATGTCTAGTCTCCTTTATGGCTCTAATCTGATAGTGGTAGTGGGGTGGTAGATGTCTAGTCTCCTTTATGGCTCTAATCTGATAATGGTAGTGGGGTGGTAGATGTCTAGTCTACTTTATGGCTCTAATCTGATAGTGGTAGTGGGGTGGTAGATGTCTAGTCTCCTTTATGGCTCTAATCTGATAGTGGTAGTGGGGTGGTAGATGTCTAGTCTCCTTTATGGCTCTAATCTGATAGTGGTAGTGGGGTGGTAGATGTCTAGTCTACTTTATGGCTCTAATATGATAGTGGGTATCTCTAGTCTCCTTTATGGCTCTAATCTGATAGTGGTAGTGGGGTGGTAGATGTCTAGTCTCCTTTATGGCTCTAATCTGATAGTGGTAGTGGGGTGGTAGATCTAGTCTACTTTATGGCTCTAATCTGATAGTGGTAGTGGGGTGGTAGATGTCTAGTCTCCTTTATGGCTCTAATCTGATAGTGGTAGTGGGGTGGTAGATGTCTAGTCTCCTTTATGGCTCTAATCTGATAGTGGTAGTTGGGTGGTAGATGTCTTATCTCCCTTATGGCTTTAATCTGTTAGTGGTAGTGGGGTGGTAGATGTATAGTCTCCTTTCTGGCTCTAATCTGATAGTGGTAGTGGGGTGGTAGATGTCTAGTCTCCTTTATGGCTCTGATTTGATAGTTGTAGTGGGGTGGTAGATGTCTAGTCTGCTTTATGGCTCTAATCTGATAGTGGTAGTGGGGTGGTAGATGTCTAGTCTCCTTTATGGCTCTAATGTGATAGTGGTAGTGGGGTGGTAGATGTCTAGTCTCCTTTATGGCTCTAATCTGATAATGGTAGTGGGGTGGTAGATGTCTAGTCTACTTTATGGCTCTAATCTGATAGTGGTAGTGGGGTGGTAGATGTCTAGTCTACTTTATGGCTCTAATCTGATAGTGGTAGTGGTGGTAGATGTAGTCTACTTTATGGCTCAAATATGATAGTGGTAGATCTCTAGTCTTTATGGCTCTAATCTGATAGTGGTAGTGGGGTGGTAGATGTCTAGTCTACTTTATGGCTCTAATCTGATAGTGGTAGTGGGGTGGTAGATGTCTAGTCTCCTTTATGGCTCTAATCTGATAGTGGTAGTGGGGTGGTAGATGTCTAGTCTACTTTATGGCTCTAATATGATAGTGGTGGGGTGGTATGTCTAGTCTCCTTTATGGCTCTAATCTGATAGTGGTAGTGGGGTGGTAGATGTCTAGTCTCCTTTATGGCTCTAATCTGATAGTGGTAGTGGGGTGGTAGATGTCTAGTCTCCTTTATGGCTCTAATCTGATAGTGGTAGTGGGGTGGTAGATGTCTAGTCTCCTTTATGGCTCTAATCTGATAGTGGTAGTGGGGTGGTAGATGTCTAGTCTCCTTTATGGCTCTAATCTGATAGTGGTAGTGGGGTGGTAGATGTCTAGTCTACTTTATGGCTCTAATCTGATAGTGGTAGTGGGGTGGTAGATGTCTAGTCTACTTTATGGCTCTAATCTGATAGTGGTAGTGGGGTGGTAGATGTCTAGTCTACTTTATGGCTCTAATCTGTGGTAGTAGGGGTGGTAGATGTCTAGTCTCCTTTATGGCTCTAATCTGATAGTGGTAGTGGGGTGGTAGATGTCTAGTCTACTTTATGGCTCTAATCTGATAGTGGTAGTAGGGTGGTAGATGTCTAGTCTCCTTTATGGCTCTAATCTGATAGTGGTAGTGGGGTGGTAGATGTCTAGTCTACTTTATGGCTCTAATCTGATAGTGGTAGTGGGGTGGTAGATGTCTAGTCTACTTTATGGCTCTAATCTGATAGTGGTAGTGGGGTGGTAGATGTCTAGTCTCCTTTATGGCTCTAATCTGATAGTGGTAGTGGGGTGGTAGATGTCTAGTCTCCTTTATGGCTCTAATCTGATAGTGGTAGTGGGGTGGTAGATGTCTAGTCTACTTTATGGCTCTAATCTGATAGTGGTGGTAGATGTCTAGTCTACTTTATGGCTCTAATCTGATAGTGGTAGTGGGGTGGTAGATGTCTAGTCTCCTTTATGGCTCTAATCTGATAATGGTAGTGGGGTGGTAGATTCTAGTCTACTTTATGGCTCTAATCTGATAGTGGTAGTGGGGTGGTAGATGTCTAGTCTCCTTTATGGCTCTAATCTGATAGTGGTAGTGGGGTGGTAGATGTCTAGTCTCCCTTATGGCTCTAATCTGATAGTGGTAGATGTCTAGTCTCCATTATGGCTCTAATCTGATAGTGGTAGTGGGGTGGTAGATGTCTAGTCTACTTTATGGCTCTAATCTGATAGTGGTAGTGGGGTGGTAGATGTCTAGTCTCCTTTATGGCTCTAATCTGATAGTGGTAGTAGTGGTGTAGATGTCTAGTCTCCTTTATGGCTCTAATCTGATAGTGGTAGTGGGGTGGTAGATGTCTAGTCTACTTTATGGCTCTAATCTGATAGTGGTAGTGGGGTGGTAGATGTCTAGTCTCCTTTATGGCTCTAATCTGATAGTGGTAGTGGGGTGGTAGATGTCTAGTCTCCTTTATGGCTCTAATCTGATAGTGGTAGTGGGGTGGTAGATGTCTAGTCTCCTTTATGGCTCTAATCTGATAGTGGTAGTGGGGTGGTAGATGTCTAGTCTACTTTATGGCTCTAATCTGATAGTGGTAGTGGGGTGGTAGATGTCTAGTCTACTTTATGGCTCTAATCTGATAGTGGTAGTGGGGTGGTAGATGTCTAGTCTACTTTATGGCTCTAATATGATAGTGGTAGTGGTAGATGTCTAGTCTCCTTTATGGCTCTAATCTGATAGTGGTAGTGGGGTGGTAGATGTCTAGTCTCCTTTATGGCTCTAATCTGATAGTGGTAGTGGGGTGGTAGATGTCTAGTCTCCTTTATGGCTCTAATCTGATAGTGGTAGTAGTGGGTCTGAGTCTAGTGGTAGTGGGGTGGTAGATGTCTAGTCTCCTTTATGGCTCTAATCTGATAGTGGTAGTGGGGTGGTAGATGTCTAGTCTCCTTTATGGCTCTAATCTGATAGTGGTAGTGGGGTGGTAGATGTCTAGTCTCCTTTATGGCTCTAATCTGATAGTGGTAGTGGGGTGGTAGATGTCTAGTCTACTTTATGGCTCTAATCTGATAGTGGTAGTGGGGTGGTAGATGTCTAGTCTACTTTATGGCTCTAATCTGATAGTGGTAGTGGTGGTAGATGTAGTCTACTTTATGGCTCTAAAATATGATAGTGGTAGATCTCTAGTCTCCATTATGGCTCTAATCTGATAGTGGTAGTGGGGTGGTAGATGTCTAGTCTACTTTATGGCTCTAATCTGATAGTGCTAGTGGGGTGGTAGATGTCTAGAATCCTTTATGGCTCTAATCTGATTGTGGTAGTAGTGGTGTTAGGTGTCTAGTCTCCTTTATGGCTCTAATCTGATAATGGTAGTGGGGTGGTAGATGTCTAGTCTACTTTATGGCTCTAATCTGATAATGGTAGTGGGGTGGTAGATGTCTAGTCTACTTTATGGCTCTAATATGATAGTGGTAGATCTCTAGTCTCCTTTATGGCTCTAATCTGATTGTGGTAGTAGTGGTGTTAGGTGTCTAGTCTCCTTTATGGCTCTAATCTGATAGTGCTAGTGGGGTGGTAGATGTCAAGTCTACTTTATGGCTCAAATATGATAGTGGTAGATCTCTAGTCTCCATTATGGCTCTAATCTGATAGTGGTAGTGGGGTGGTAGATGTCTAGTCTACTTTATGGCTCTAATCTGATAATGGTAGTGGGGTGGTAGATGTCTAGTCTACTTTATGGCTCTAATCTGATAATGGTAGTGGGGTGGTAGATGTCTAGTCTCCTTTATGGCTCTAATCTGATAGTGGTAGTGGGGTGGTAGATGTCTAGTCTCCTTTATGGCTCTAATCTGATAGTGGTAGTGGGGTGGTAGATGTCTAGTCTACTTTATGGCTCTAATATGATAGTGGTATAGTGGTAGATGTCTAGTCTCCTTTATGGCTCTAATCTGATAGTGGTAGTGGGGTGGTAGATGTCTAGTCTCCTTTATGGCTCTAATCTGATAGTGGTAGTGGGGTGGTAGATGTCTAGTCTACTTTATGGCTCTAATCTGATAGTGGTAGTGGGGTGGTAGATGTCTAGTCTACTTTATGGCTCTAATCTGATAGTGGTAGTAGTGGGTTAGATGTCTAGTCTCCTTTATGGCTCTAATCTGATAGTGGTAGTGGGGTGGTAGATCTCTAGTCTCCATTATGGCTCTAAACTGATAGTGGTATATGTCTAGTCTCCATTATGGCTCTAAACTGATAGTGGTAGTAGTGGTGTTAGATGTCTAGTCTCCTTTATGGCTCTAATCTGATAATGGTAGTGGGGTGGTAGATATCTAGTCTACTTTATGGCTCTAATCTGATAGTGCTAGTGGGGTGGTAGATACCTAGTCTCCTTTATGGCTCTAATCTGATAGTGGTAGTGGGGTGGTAGATGTCTAGTCTCCTTTATGGCTCTAATCTGATAGTGGTAGTGGGGTGGTAGATGTCTAGTCTACTTTATGGCTCTAATCTGATAGTGGTAGTGGGGTGGTAGATGTCTAGTCTACTTTATGGCTCTAATCTGATAGTGGTAGTGGGGTGGTAGATGTCTAGTCTACTTTATGGCTCTAATCTGATAGTGGTAGATGTCTAGTCTCCATTATGGCTCTAATCTGATAGTGGTAGTGGGGTGGTAGATGTCTAGTCTACTTTATGGCTCTAATCTGATAGTGGTAATGGGGTGGTAGATGTCTAGTCTCCTTTATGGCTCTAATCTGATAGTGGTAGTGGGGTGGTAGATGTCTAGTCTACTTTATGGCTCTAATCTGATAGTGGTAGTGGGGTGGTAGATGTCTAGTCTCCTTTATGGCTCTAATCTGATAGTGGTAGTGGGGTGGTAGATGTCTAGTCTCCTTTATGGCTCTAAATCTGATAGTGGTAGTGGGGTGGTAGATGTCTAGTCTCCTTTATGGCTCTAATCTGATAGTGGTAGTGGGGTGGTAGATGTCTAGTCTCCTTTATGGCTCTAATCTGATAGTGGTAGTGGGGTGGTAGATGTCTAGTCTCCCTTATGGCTCTAATCTGATAGTGGTAGTGGGGTGGTAGATGTCTAGTCTACTTTATGGCTCTAATCTGATAGTGGTAGTGGGGTGGTAGATGTCTAGTCTACTTTATGGCTCTAATCTGATAGTGGTAGTGGGGTGGTAGATGTCTAGTCTACTTTATGGCTCAAATATGATAGTGGTAGATCTCTAGTCTCCATTATGGCTCTAATCTGATAGTGGTAGTGGGGTGGTAGATGTCTAGTCTACTTTATGGCTCTAATCTGATAGTGCTAGTGGGGTGGTAGATGTCTAGAGTCCTTTATGGCTCTAATCTGATTGTGGTAGTAGTGGTGTTAGATGTCTAGTCTCCTTTATGGCTCTAATCTGATAATGGTAGTGGGGTGGTAGATGTCTAGTCTACTTTATGGCTCTAATCTGATAGTGGTAGTGGGGTGGTAGATGTCTAGTCTCCTTTATGGCTCTAATCTGATAGTGGTAGTGGGGTGGTAGATGTCTAGTCTCCTTTATGACTCTAATCTGATAGTGGTAGTGGGGTGGTAGATGTCTAGTCTCCTTTATGGCTCTAATCTGATAGTGGTAGTGGGGTGGTAGATGTCTAGTCTACTTTATGGCTCTAATATGATAGTGGTAGATCTCTAGTCTACTTTATGGCTCTAATCTGATAGTGGTAGTGGGGTGGTAGATGTCTAGTCTCCTTTATGGCTCTAATCTGATAGTGGTAGTGGGGTGGTAGATGTCTAGTCTCCTTTATGACTCTAATCTGATAGTGGTAGTGGGGTGGTAGATGTCTAGTCTCCTTTATGGCTCTAATCTGATAGTGGTAGTGGGGTGGTAGATGTCTAGTCTCCTTTATGGCTCTAATCTGATAGTGGTAGTGGGGTGGTAGATGTCTAGTCTACTTTATGGCTCTAATCTGATAGTGGTAGTGGGGTGGTAGATGTCTAGTCTACTTTATGGCTCTAATCTGATAGTGGTAGTGGGGTGGTAGATGTCTAGTCCTTTATGGCTCTAATCTGATAGTGGTAGTAGTGGTGGTAGATGTCTAGTCTCCTTTATGGCTCTAATCTGATAGTGGTAGTGGGGTTGTAGATGTCTAGTCTACTTTATGGCTCTAATCTGATAGTGGTAGTGGGGTGGTAGATGTCTAGTCTACTTTATGGCTCTAATCTGATAGTGGTAGTGGGGTGGTAGATGTCTAGTCTACTTTATGGCTCTAATCTGATAGTGGTAGTGGGGTGGTAGATGTCTAGTCTCCTTTGTGGCTCTAATCTGATAATGGTAGTGGGGTGGTAGATGTCTAGTCTACTTTATGGCTCTAATCTGATAGTGGTAGTGGGGTGGTAGATGTCTAGTCTCCTTTATGGCTCTAATCTGATAGTGGTAGTGGGGTGGTAGATGTCTAGTCTCCTTTATGGCTCTAATCTGATAGTGGTAGTGGGGTGGTAGATGTCTAGTGTCCTTTATGGCTCTAATCTGATAGTGGTAGTGGGGTGGTAGATGTCTAGTCTCCTTTATGGCTCTAATCTGATAGTGGTAGTGGGGTGGTAGATGTCTAGTCTACTTTATGGCTCTAATCTGATAGTGGTAGTGGGGTGGTAGATGTCTAGTCTACTTTATGGCTCTAATCTGATAGTGGTAGTGGTGGTAGATGTCAAGTCTACTTTATGGCTCAAATATGATATGATCTCTAGTCTCCTTTATGGCTCTAATCTGATAGTGGTAGTGGGGTGGTAGATGTCTAGTCTACTTTATGGCTCTAATCTGATAGTGGTAGTGGGGTGGTAGATGTCTAGAATCCTTTATGGCTCTAATCTGATTGTGGTAGTAGTGGTGGTAGATGTCTAGTCTCCTTTATGGCTCTAATCTGATAATGGTAGTGGGGTGGTAGATGTCTAGTATCCCTTATGGCTCTAATCTGATAGTGGAAGTGGGGTGGTAGATGTCTAGTCTCCCTTATGGCTCTAATCTGATAGTGGTAGTGGGGTGGTAGATGTCTAGTCTCCTTTATGGCTCTAATCTGATAGTGGTAGTGGGGTGGTAGATGTCTAGGCTCCCTTATGGCTCTAATCTGATAGTGGTAGTGGGGTGGTAGATGTCTAGTCTACTTTATGGCTCTAATCTGATAGTGGTAGTGGGGTGGTAGATGTCTAGTCTACTTTATGGCTCTAATCTGATAGTGGTAGTGGGGTGGTAGATGTCTAGTCTACTTTATGGGCTCTAATCTGATAGTGGTAGTGGGGTGGTAGATGTCTAGTCTCCTTTATGGCTCTAATCTGATAGTGGTAGTGGGGTGGTAGATGTCTAGTATTCTTTATGGCTCTGATCTGATAGTGGTAGTTGGGTGGTAGATGTCTAGTCTACTTTATGGCTCTAATCTGATAGTGGTAGTGGGGTGGTAGATGTATAGTCTCCTTTCTGGCTCTAATCTGATACTGGTAGTGGGGTGGTAGATGTCTAGTCTCCCTTATGGCTCTAATCTGATAGTGGTAGTGGGGTGGTAGATGTCTAGTCTCCTTTATGGCTCTGATTTGATATTGGTAGTTGGGTGGTAGATGTCTAGTCTACTTTATGGCTCTAATCTGATAGTGGTAGTGGGGTGGTAGATGTCTAGTCTCCTTTCTGGCTCTAATCTGATACTGGTAGTGGGGTGGTAGATGTCTAGTTTCCCTTATGATTCTAATCTTATATTGGTAGTGGGGTGGTAGATGTCTAGTCTCCCTTATGGCTCTAATGTGATAGTGGTAGTGTGGTGGTAGATGCCTAGTCTACTTTATGGCTCTAATCTGATAGTGGTAGTGGGGTGGTAGATGTCTAGTCTACTTTATGGCTCAAATATGTAGTGGTAGATGTCTAGTCTCCTTTATGGCTCTAATCTGATAGTGGTAGTGGGGTGGTAGATGTCTAGTCTACTTTATGGCTCTAATCTGATAGTGGTAGTGGGGTGGTAGATGTCTAGTCTCCTTTATGGCTCTAATCTGATAGTGGTAGTGGGGTGGTAGATGTCTAGTCTCCTTTATGGCTCTAATCTGATAGTGGTAGTGGGGTGGTAGATGTCTAGTCTCCTTTATGGCTCTAATCTGATAGTGGTAGTGGGGTGGTAGATGTCTAGTCTCCTTTATGGCTCTAATCTGATAGTGGTAGTAGTGGTGTTATGTCTAGTCTCCTTTATGGCTCTAATCTGATAATGGTAGTGGGGTGGTAGATGTCTAGTCTACTTTATGGCTCTAATCTGATAGTGGTAGTGGGGTGGTAGATGTCTAGTCTCCTTTATGGCTCTAATCTGATAGTAGTAGTTGGGTGGTAGATGTCTAGTCTCCATTATGGCTCTAATCTGATAGTGGTAGTGGTGTGGTAGATGTCTAGCCTCCCTTATGGCTATAGTCTGATAGTGGTAGTGGGGTGGTAGATGCCTAATCTCCTTTATGGCTCTAGTCTGATAGTAGTAGTTGGGTGGTAGATGTCGAGTCTCCTTTATGGCTCTAATCTGATAGTGGTAGTGGGGTGGTAGATGTCTAGTCTCCATTATGGCTCTAATCTGATATTGGTAGTGGGGTGGTAGATGTCTAGTCTACTTTATGGCTCTAATCTGATAGTGGTAGTGGGGTGGTAGATGTCTAGTCTCCTTTATGGCTCTAATCTGATAGTGGTAGTGGGGTGGTAGATGTCTAGTCTACTTTATGGCTCTAATCTGATAGTGGTAGTGGTGGTAGATGTCAAGTCTACTTTATGGCTCAAATATGATAGTGGTAGATCTCTAGTCTCCATTATGGCTCTAATCTGATAGTGGAAGTGGGGTGGTAGATGTCTAGTCTACTTTATGGCTCTAATCAAATAGTGCTAGTGGGGTGGTAGATGTCTAGTCTCCTTTATGGCTCTAATCTGATTGTGGTAGTAGTGGTGTTAGATGTCTACTCTACTTTATGGCTCTAATCTGATAGTGGTAGTGGTGGTAGATGTCTAGTCTCCTTTATGGCTCTAATCTGATAGTGGTAGTGGGGTGGTAGATGTCTAGTCTCCTTTATGGCTCTAATCTGATAGTGGTAGTGGGGTGGTAGATGTCTAGTCTCCTTTATGGCTCTAATCTGATAGTGGTAGTGGGGTGGTAGATGTCTAGTCTCCTTTATGGCTCTAATCTGATAATGGTAGTGGGGTGGTAGATGTCTAGTCTACTTTATGGCTCTAATCTGATAGTGGTAGTGGGGTGGTAGATGTCTAGTCTACTTTATGGCTCTAATCTGATAGTGGTAGTGGGGTGGTAGATGTCTAGTCTACTTTATGGGTGATAGTAGATGTCTAGTCTCCTTTATGGCTCTAATCTGATAGTGGTAGTGGGGTGGTAGATGTCTAGTCTCCTTTATGGCTCTAATCTGATAGTGGTAGTGGGGTGGTAGATGTCTAGTCTCCTTTATGGCTCTAATCTGATAGTGGTAGTGGGGTGGTAGATGTCTAGTCTACTTTATGGCTCTAATCTGATAGTGGTAGTGGGGTGGTAGATGTCTAGTCTCCTTTGTGGCTCTAATCTGATAGTGGTAGTGGGGTGGTAGATGTCTAGTCTACTTTATGGCTCTAATATGATAGTGGTAGATCTCTAGTCTACTTTATGGCTCTAATCTGATAGTGGTAGTGGGGTGGTAGATGTCTAGTCTCCTTTATGGCTCTAATCTGATAATGGTAGTGGGGTGGTAGATGTCTAGTCTACTTTATGGCTCTAATCTGATATTGGTAGTGGGTTGGTAGATGCCTAGTCTCCTTTATGGCTCTAATTTCTTATTGGTAGTGGGTTGGTAGATGCCTAGTCTCCTTTATGGCTCTAATCTGATAGTGGTAGTGGGGTGGTAGATGTCTAGTCTACTTTATGGCTCTAATATGATAGTGGGGTGGTAGATCTCTAGTCTCCTTTATGGCTCTAATCTGATAGTGGTAGTGGGGTGGTAGATGTCTAGTCTCCTTTATGGCTCTAATCTGATAGTGGTAGTGGGGTGGTAGATGTCTAGTCTACTTTATGGCTCTAATCTGATAGTGGTAGTGGGGTGGTAGATGTCTAGTCTCCTTTATGGCTCTAATCTGATAGTGGTAGTAGGGGTGGTAGATGTCTAGTCTCCTTTATGGCTCTAATCTGATAATGGTAGTGGGGTGGTAGATGTCTAGTCTACTTTATGGCTCTAATCTGATAGTGGTAGTGGGGTGGTAGATGTCTAGTCTCCTTATGGCTCTAATCTGATAGTGGTAGTAGTGGTGTAGATGTCTAGTCTCCTTTATGGCTCTAATTTGATAGTGGTAGTGGGGTGGTAGATGTCTAGTCTACTTTATGGCTCTAATATGATAGTGGTAGTGGGGTGGTAGATGTCTAGTCTCCTTTATAGCTCTAATCTGATAGTGGTAATGGGGTGGTAGATGTCTAGTCTCCTTTATAGCTCTAATCTGATAGTGGTAATGGGGTGGTAGATGTCTAGTCTCCTTTATGGCTCTAATCTGATAGTGGTAGTGGGGTGGTAGATGTCTAGTCTCCTTTATGGCTCTAATCTGATAGTGGTAGTGGGGTGGTCGATGTCTAGTCTACTTTATGGCTCTAATCTGATAGTGGTAGATGTCTAGTCTCCTTTATGGCTCTAATCTGATAGTGGAAGTGGGGTGGTAGATGTCTAGTCTACTTTATGGCTCTATTCTGATAGTGGTAATGGGGTGGTAGATGTCTAGTCTACTTTGGCTCTAATCTGATAGTGGTAGTGGGGTGGTAGATGTCTAGTCTACTTTATGGCTCTAAATATGATAGTGGTAGATGTCTAGTCTACTTTATGGCTCTAATATGATAGTGGTAGATCTCTAGTCTCCTTTATGGCTCTAATCTGATAGTGGTAGTGGGGTGGTAGATGTCTAGTCTACTTTATGGCTCTAATCTGATAGTGGTAGTGGGGTGGTAGATGTCTAGTCTACTTTATGGCTCTAATCTGATAGTGGTAGTGGGGTGGTAGATGTCTAGTCTACTTTATGGCTCTAAATATGATAGTGGTAGATGTCTAGTCTCCTTTATGGCTCTAATCTGATAGTGGTAGTGGGGTGGTAGATGTCTAGTCTCCTTTATGGCTCTAATCTGATAGTGGTAGTGGGGTGGTAGATGTCTAGTCTCCTTTATGGCTCTAATCTGATAGTGGTAGTGGGGTGGTAGATGTCTAGTCTCCTTTATGGCTCTAATCTGATAGTGGTAGTGGGGTGGTAGATGTCTAGTCTCCTTTATGGCTCTAATCTGATAGTGGTAGTGGGGTGGTAGATGTCTAGTCTACTTTATGGCTCTAATCTGATAGTAGTGGGGTGGTAGATGTCTAGTCTACTTTATGGCTCTAATCTGATAGTGGTAGTGGTGGTAGATGTCAAGTCTACTTTATGGCTCAAATATGATAGTGGTAGATCTCTAGTCTCCATTATGGCTCTAATCTGATAGTGGTAGTGGGGTGGTAGATGTCTAGTCTACTTTATGGCTCTAATCTGATAGTGGTAGTGGGGTGGTAGATGTCTAGTCTCCTTTATGGCTCTAATCTGATAGTGGTAGTGTGGTGGTAGATGTCTAGTCTCCTTTATGGCTCTAATCTGATAATGGTAGTGGGGTGGTAGATGTCTAGTCTACTTTATGGCTCTAATCTGATAGTGGTAGTGGGGTGGTAGATGTCTAGTCTACTTTATGGCTCTAATCTGATAATGGTAGTGGGGTGGTAGATGTCTAGTCTCCTTTATGGCTCTAATCTGATAGTGGTAGTGGGGTGGTAGATGTCTAGTCTCCTTTATGGCTCTAATCTGATAGTGGTAGTGGGGTGGTAGATGTCTAGTCTACTTTATGGCTAATCTAATATGATAGTGGTAGATGTCTAGTCTCCTTTATGGCTCTAATCTGATAGTGGTAGTGGGGTGGTAGATGTCTAGTCTCCTTTATGGCTCTAATCTGATAGTGGTAGTGGGGTGGTAGATGTCTAGTCTACTTTATGGCTCTAATCTGATAGTGGTAGTGGGGTGGTAGATGTCTAGTCTCCTTTATGGCTCTAATCTGATAGTGGTAGTGGGGTGGTAGATGTCTAGTCTCCTTTATGGCTCTAATCTGATAGTGGTAGTGGGGTGGTAGATGTCTAGTCTACTTTATGGCTCTAATCTGATAGTGGTAGTGGGGTGGTAGATGTCTAGTCTACTTTATGGCTCTAATCTGATAGTGGTAGTGGGGTGGTAGATGTCTAGTCTCCTTTGTGGCTCTAATCTGATAGTGGTAGTAGTGGTGGTAGATGTCTAGTCTCCTTTATGGCTCTAATCTGATAGTGGTAGTGGGGTTGTAGATGTCTAGTCTACTTTATGACTCTAATCTGATAGTGGTAGTGGGGTGGTAGATGTCTAGTCTCCTTTATGGCTCTAATCTGATAGTGGTAGTAGTGGTGGTAGATGTCTAGTCTCCTTTATGGCTCTAATCTGATAGTGGTAGTGGGGTTGTAGATGTCTAGTCTCCTTTATGGCTCTAATCTGATAGTGGTAGTGGGGTGGTAGATGTCTAGTCTCCTTTATGGCTCTAATCTGATAGTGGTAGTGGGGTGGTAGATGTCTAGTCTCCTTTATGGCTCTAATCTGATAGTGGTAGTGGGGTGGTAGATGTCTAGTCTACTTTATGGCTCTAATCTGATAGTGGTAGTGGTGGTAGTAATGTCAAGTCTACTTTATGGCTCTAATCTATATAGTGGTAGATCTCTAGTCTCCTTTATGGCTCTAATCTGATAGTGGTAGTGGGGTGGTAGATGTCTAGTCTACTTTATGGCTCTAATCTGATAGTGGTAGTGGGGTGGTAGATGTCTAGTCTACTTTATGGCTCTAATCTGATAGTGGTAGGGGGTAGATGTCTAGTCTCCTTTATGGCTCTAATCTGATAGTGGTAGTGGGGTGGTAGATGTCTAGTCTCCTTTATGGCTCTAATCTGATAGTGGTAGTGGGGTGGTAGATGTCTAGTCTCCTTTATGGCTCTAATCTGATAGTGGTAGTGGGGTGGTAGATGTCTAGTCTCCTTTATGGCTCTAATCTGATAATGGTAGTGGGGTGGTATATGTCTAGTCTACTTTATGGCTCTAATCTGATAATGGTAGTGGGGTGGTAGATGTCTAGTCTACTTTATGGCTCTAATCTGATAGTGGTAGTGGGGTGGTAGATGTCTAGTCTACTTTACGGCTCTAATCTGATAGTGGTAGTGGTGGTAGATGTCAAGTCTACTTTATGGCTCAAATATGATAGTGGTTGATCTCTAGTCTCCATTATGGCTCTAATCTGATAGTGGTAGTGGGGTGGTAGATGTCTAGTCTACTTTATGGCTCTAATCTGATAGTGCTAGTGGGGTGGTAGATGTCTAGAATCCTTTATGGCTCTAATCTGATTGTGGTAGTAGTGGTGGTAGATGTCTAGTCTCCTTTATGGCTCTAATCTGATAATGGTAGTGGGGTGGTAGATGTCTAGTCTACTTTATGGCTCTAATCTGATAGTGGTAGATGTCTAGTCTCCTTTATGGCTCTAATCTGATAGTGGTAGTGGGGTGGTAGATGTCTAGTCTCCTTTATGACTCTAATCTGATAGTGGTAGTGGGGTGGTAGATGTCTAGTTTACTTTATGGCTCTAATCTGATAGTGGTAGTGGGGTGGTAGATGTCTAGTCTACTTTATGGCTCTAATCTGATAGTGGTAGTGGGGTGGTAGATGTCTAGTCTACTTTATGGCTCTAATCTGATAGTGGTAGATGTCTGGTCTACTTTATGACTCTAGTCTGATAGTGGTAGTGGGGTGGTAGATGTCTAGTCTCCTTTATGGCTCTAATCTGATAGTGGTAGTGGGGTGGTAGATGTCTAGTCTCCTTTATGGCTCTAATCTGATAGTGGTAGTGGGGTGGTAGATGTCTAGTCTCCTTTATGGCTCTAATCTGATAGTGGTAGTGGTGGTGGTAGATGGCTCTAGATCTCTAGTCTTTATGGCTCTAATCTGATAGTGGTAGTGGGGTGGTAGATGTCTAGTCTACTTTATGGCTCTAATCTGATAGTGTAGTGGGGTGGTAGATGTCTAGTCTACTTTATGGCTCTAATCTGATGGTGGTAGTGGGGTGGTAGATGTCTAGTCTCCTTTATGGCTCTAATCTGATAGTGGTAGTGGGGTGGTAGATGTCTAGTCTCCTTTATGGCTCTAATCTGATAGTGGTAGTGGGGTGGTAGATGTCTAGTCTCCTTTATGGCTCTAATCTGATAGTGGTAGTAGGGGTGGTAGATGTCTAGTCTCCTTTATGGCTCTAATCTGATAATGGTAGTGGGGTAGATGTCTAGTCTACTTTATGGCTCTAATCTGATAGTGGTAGTGGGGTGGTAGATGTCTAGTCTCCTTTATGGCTCTAATCTGATAGTGGTAGTGGGGTGGTAGATGTCTAGTCTCCTTTATGGCTCTAATCTGATAGTGGTAGTGGGGTGGTAGATGTCTAGTCTCCTTTATGGCTCTAATCTGATAGTGGTAGTGGGGTGGTAGATGTCTAGTCTCCTTTATGGCTCTAATCTGATAGTGGTAGTGGGGTGGTAGATGTCTAGTCTCCTTTATGGCTCTAATCTGATAATGGTAGTGGGGTGGTAGATGTCTAGTCTACTTTATGGCTCTAATCTGATAGTGGTAGTGGGGTGGTAGATGTCTAGTCTACTTTATGGCTCTAATCTGATAGTGGTAGTGGGGTGGTAGATGTCTAGTCTACTTTATGGCTCTAATCTGATAGTGGTAGTGGTGGTAGATGTCTAGTCTACTTTATGGCTCAAATATGATAGTGGTTAGATCTCTAGTCTCCATTATGGCTCTAATCTGATAGTGGTAGTGGGGTGGTAGATGTCTAGTCTACTTTATGGCTCTAATCTGACAGTGGTAGTGGGGTGGTACTTGTCTAATCTCCTTTATGGCTCTAATCTGATTTTGGTAGTGGGGTGGTAGATGCCTAGTCTCCTTTATGGCTCTAATCTGATAGTGGTAGTGGGGTGGTAGATGTCTAGTCTCCTTTATGGCTCTAATCTGATAGTGGTAGTGGGGTGGTAGATGTCTAGTCTCCTTTATGGCTCTAATCTGATAGTGGTAGTGGGGTGGTAGATGTCTAGTCTCCTTTATGGCTCTAGTCTGATAGTGGTAGTGGGGTGGTAGATGCCTAATCTCCTTTATGGCTCTAGTCTGATAATAGTAGTTGGGTGGTAGATGTCGAGTCTACTTTATGGCTCTAATCTGATAGTGGTAGTGGGGTGGTAGATGTCTAGTCTACTTTATGGCTCTAATCTGATAGTGGTAGTGGGGTGGTAGATGTCTAGTCTACTTTATGGCTCTAATATGTAGTGGGGTGGTAGATGTCTAGTCTCCTTTATGGCTCTAATCTGATAGTGGTAGTAGTGGGGTAGATGTCTAGTCTCCTTTATGGCTCTAATCTGATAATGGTAGTGGGGTGGTAGATGTCTAGTCTACTTTATGGCTCTAATCTGATAGTGGTAGTAGTGGTGGTAGGTGTCTAGTCTACTTTATGGCTCTAATCTGATAGTGATAGTGCGGTGGTAGATGTCTAGTCTCCATTATGGCTCTAATCTGATAGTGGTAGTGGGGTGGTAGATGTCTAGTCTACTTTATGGCTCTAATCTGATAGTGGTAATGGGGTGGTAGATGTCTAGTCTCCTTTATGGCTCTAATCTGATAGTGGTAGTGGGGTGGTCAATGTCTAGTCTACTTTATGGCTCTAATCTGATAGTGGTAGATGTCTAGTCTCCTTTATGGCTCTAATCTGATAGTGGAAGTGGGGTGGTAGATGTCTAGTCTACTTTATGGCTCTAATCTGATAGTGGTAATGGGGTGGTAGATGTCTAGTCTCCTTTATGGCTCTAATCTGATAGTGGTAGTGGGGTGGTAGATGTCTAGTCTACTTTATGGCTCTAATCTGATAGTGGTAGTGGTGGTAGATGTCAAGTCTACTTTATGGCTCAAATATGATAGTGGTAGTCTAGTCTCTTTATGGCTCTAATCTGATAGTGGTAGTGGGGTGGTAGATGTCTAGTCTACTTTATGGCTCTAATCTGATAGTGGTAGTGGGGTGGTAGATGTCTAGTCTCCTTTAGGCTCTAATCTGATAGTGGTAGTGGGGTGGTAGATGTCTAGTCTCCTTTATGGCTCTAATCTGATAGTGGTAGTGGGGTGGTAGATGTCTAGTCTCCTTTATGGCTCTAATCTGATAGTGTAGTGGGGTGGTAGATGTCTAGTCCTTTATGGCTCTAATCTGATAGTGGTAGTAGTGGTGGTAGATGTCTAGTCTCCTTTATGGCTCTAATCTGATAGTGGTAGTGGGGTGGTAGATGTCTAGTCTACTTTATGGCTCTAATCTGATAGTGGTAGTGGGGTGGTAGATGTCTAGTCTCCTTTATGGCTCTAATCTGATAGTGGTAGTGGGGTGGTAGATGTCTAGTCTCCTTTATGGCTCTAATCTGATAGTGGTAGTGGGGTGGTAGATGTCTAGTCTCCTTTATGGCTCTAATCTGATAGTGGTAGTGGGGTGGTAGATGTCTAGTCTCCTTTATGGCTCTAATCTGATAAGTGGTAGTGGGGTGGTAGATGTCTCTGTCTCCTTTATGGCTCTAATCTGATAATGGTAGTGGGGTGGTAGATGTCTAGTCTACTTTATGGCTCTAATCTGATAGTGGTAGTGGGGTGGTAGATGTCTAGTCTACTTTTTGGCTCTAATCTGATAGTGGTAGTGGGGTGGTAGATGTCTAGTCTACTTTATGGCTCTAATCTGATAGTGGTAGTGGTGGTAGATGTCAAGTCTACTTTATGGCTCAAATATGATAGTGGTTGATCTCTAGTCTCCATTATGGCTCTAATCTGATAGTGGTAGTGGGGTGGTAGATGTCTAGTCTACTTTATGGCTCTAATCTGATAGTGGTAGTGGGGTGGTAGATGTCTAGTCTCCTTTATGGCTCTAATCTGATGTGGTAGTAGTGGTGGTAGATGTCTAGTCTCCTTTATGGCTCTAATCTGATAATGGTAGTGGGGTGGTAGATGTCTAGTCTCCTTTATGGCTCTAATCTGATAGTGGTAGTGGGGTGGTAGATGTCTGTCTTCTACTTTATGGCTCTAATCTGATAGTGGTAGTGGGGTGGTAGATGTCTAGTCTACTTTATGGCTCTAATCTGATAGTGGTAGTGGGGTGGTAGATGTCTAGTCTACTTTATGGCTCTAATCTGATAGTAGTGGGGTGGTAGATGTCTAGTCTCCTTTATGGCTCTAATCTGATAGTGGTAGTGGGGTGGTAGATGTCTAGTCTCCTTTATGGCTCTAATCTGATAGTGGTAGTGGGGTGGTAGATGTCTAGTCTCCTTTATGGCTCTAATCTGATAGTGGTAGTGGGGTGGTAGATGTGTCTAGTCTCCTTTATGGCTCTAATCTGATAGTGGTAGTAGGGGTGGTAGATGTCTAGTCTCCTTTATGGCTCTAATCTGATAGTGGTAGTGGGGTGGTAGATGTCTAGTCTCCTTTATGGCTCTAATCTGATAGTGGTAGTGGGGTGGTAGATGTCTCCTTTATGGCTCTAATCTGATAGTGGTAGTGGGGTGGTAGATGCCTCCTTGATGCCTCTAATCTGATAGTGGTAGTGGGGTGGTAGATGTCTAGTCTCCTTTATGGCTCTAATCTGATAGTGGTAGTGGGGTGGTAGATGTCTAGTCTCCTTTATGGCTCTAATCTGATAGTGGTAGTGGGGTGGTAGATGTCTAGTCTCCTTTATGGCTCTAATCTGATAATGGTAGTGGGGTGGTAGATGTCTAGTCTACTTTATGGCTCTAATCTGATAATGGTAGTGGGGTGGTAGATGTCTAGTCTACTTTATGGCTCTAATCTGATAGTGGTAGTGGTGGTAGATGTCAAGTCTACTTTATGGCTCAAATATGATAGTGGTAGATCTCTAGTCTCTTTATGGCTCTAATCTGATAGTGGTAGTGGGGTGGTAGATGTCTAGTCTACTTTATGGCTCTAATCTGATAGTGGTAGTGGGGTGGTAGATGTCTAGTCCTTTATGGCTCTAATCTGATTGTGGTAGTAGTGGTGTTAGATGTCTAGTCTCTCTTTATGGCTCTAATCTGATAATGGTAGTGGGGTGGTAGATGTCTAGTCTACTTTATGGCTCTAATCTGATAAGTGGTAGTGGGGTGGTAGATGTCTAGTCTACTTTATGGCTCTAATCTGATATGGTAGTGGGGTGGTAGATGTCTAGTCTCCTTTATGGCTCTAATCTGATAGTGGTAGTGGGGTGGTAGATGTCTAGTCTCCTTTATGGCTCTAATCTGATAGTGGTAGTGGGGTGGTAGATGTCTAGTCTACTTTATGGCTCTAATGATAGTGGTAGTGGGGTGGTAGATGTCTAGTCTACTTTATGGCTCTAATCTGATAGTGGTAGTGGGGTGGTAGATGTCTAGTCTCCTTTATGGCTCTAATCTGATAGTGGTAGTGGGGTGGTAGATGTCTAGTCTACTTTATGGCTCTAATCTGATAGTGGTAGTGGGGTGGTAGATGTCTAGTCTCCTTTATGGCTCTAATCTGATAGTGGTAGTGGGGTGGTAGATGTCTAGTCTCCTTTATGGCTCTAATCTGATAGTGGTAGTGGGGTGGTAGATGTCTAGTCTACTTTATGGCTCTAATCTGATAGTGGTAGTGGGGTGGTAGATGTCTAGTCTACTTTATGGCTCTAATCTGATAGTGGTAGTGGGGTGGTAGATGTCTAGTCTCCTTTATGGCTCTAATCTGATAGTGGTAGTAGGGGTGGTAGATGTCTAGTCTCCTTTATGGCTCTAATCTGATAATGGTAGTGGGGTGGTAGATGTCTAGTCTACTTTATGGCTCTAATCTGATAGTGGTAGTGGGGTGGTAGATGTCTAGTCTCCTTTATGGCTCTAATCTGATAGTGGTAGTGGGGTGGTAGATGTCTAGTCTCCTTTATGGCTCTAATCTGATAGTGGTAGTGGGGTGGTAGATGTCTAGTCTCCTTTATGACTCTAATCTGATAGTGGTAGTGGGGTGGTAGATGTCTAGTCTCCTTTATGGCTCTAATCTGATAATGGTAGTGGGGTGGTAGATGTCTAGTCTACTTTACGGCTCTAATCTGATAGTGGTAGTGGTGGTAGATGTCAAGTCTACTTTATGGCTCAAATATGATAGTGGTAGATCTCTAGTCTCCATTATGGCTCTAATCTGATAGTGGTAGTGGGGTGGTAGATGTCTAGTCTACTTTATGGCTCTAATCTGATAGTGGTAGTGGGGTGGTAGATGTCTAGTCTACTTTATGGCTCTAATATGATAGTGGTAGATCTCTAGTCTCCATTATGGCTCTAATCTGATAGTGGTAGTGGGGTGGTAGATGTCTAGTCTACTTTATGGCTCTAATCTGATAGTGGTAGTGGGGTGGTAGATGTCTAGTCTACTTTATGGCTCTAATCTGATAATGGTAGTGGGGTGGTAGATGTCTAGTCTCCTTTATGGCTCTAATCTGATAGTGGTAGTGGGGTGGTAGATGTCTAGTCTCCTTTATGGCTCTAATCTGATAGTGGTAGTGGGGTGGTAGATGTCTAGTCTACTTTATGGCTCTAATATGATAGTGGTAGATCTCTAGTCTCCTTTATGGCTCTAATCTGATAGTGGTAGTGGGGTGGTAGATGTCTAGTCTACTTTATGGCTCTAATCTGACAATGGTAGTGGGGTGGTAGATGTCTAGTCTACTTTATGGCTCTAATCTGATAGTGGTAGTGGGGTGGTAGATGTCTAGTCTCCTTTATGGCTCTAATCTGATAGTGGTAGTGGGGTGGTAGATGTCTAGTCTCCTTTATGGCTCTAATCTGATAGTGGTAGTGGGGTGGTAGATGTCTAGTCTCCTTTATGGCTCTAATCTGATAGTGGTAGTGGGGTGGTAGATGTCTAGTCTACTTTATGGCTCTAATCAAATAGTGCTAGTGGGGTGGTAGATGTCTAGAATCCTTTATGGCTCTAATCTGATAGTGGTAGTAGTGGTGGTAGATGTCTAGTCTCCTTTATGGCTCTAATCTGATAATGGTAGTGGGGTGGTAGATGTCTAGTCTACTTTATGGCTCTAATCTGATAGTGGTAGTGGGGTGGTAGATGTCTAGTCTCCTTTATGGCTCTAATCTGATAGTGGTAGTGGGGTGGTAGATGTCTAGTCTACTTTATGGCTCTAATCTGATAGTGGTAGTGGGGTGGTAGATGTCTAGTCTCCTTTATGGCTCTAATCTGATAGTGGTAGTGGGGTGGTAGATGTCTAGTCTCCTTTATGGCTCTAATCTGATAGTGGTAGTGGGGTGGTAGATGTCTAGTCTCCTTTATGGCTCTAATCTGATAGTGGTAGTGGGGTGGTAGATGTCTAGTCTCCTTTATGGCTCTAATCTGATAGTGGTAGTGGGGTGGTAGATGTCTAGTCTCCTTTATGGCTCTAATCTGATAATGGTAGTGGGGTGGTAGATGTCTAGTCTACTTTATGGCTCTAATCTGATAGTGGTAGTGGGGTGGTAGATGTCTAGTCTACTTTATGGCTCTAATCTGATAGTGGTAGTGGGGTGGTAGATGTCTAGTCTACTTTATGGCTCAAATATGATAGTGGTAGATCTCTAGTCTCCTTTATGGCTCTAATCTGATAGTGGTAGTGGGGTGGTAGATGTCTAGTCTACTTTATGGCTCTAATCTGATAGTGGTAGTGGGGTGGTAGATGTCTAGTCTACTTTATGGCTCTAATCTGATAGTGGTAGTGGGGTGGTAGATGTCTAGTCTCCATTATGGCTCTAATCTGATAGTGGTAGTGGGGTGGTAGATGTCTAGTCTCCATTATGGCTCTAATTTGATAGTGGTAGTGGGTTGGTAGATGTCTAGTCTCCTTTATGGCTCTAATCTGATAGTGGTAGTGGGGTGGTAGATGTCTAGTCTCCTTTATGGCTCTAATCTGACAGTGGTAGTGGGGTGGTAGATGTCTAGTCTCCATTTTGGCTCTAATCTGATAGTGGTAGTGGGGTGGTAGATGTCTAGTCTCCTTTATGGCTCTAATCTGATAGTGGGGTGGGGTGGTAGATGTCTAGTCTACTTTATGGCTCTAATCTGATAGTGGTAGTAGATGTCTAGTCTCCTTTATGGCTCTAATCTGATAGTGGTAGTGGGGTGGTAGATGTCTAGTCTCCTTTATGGCTCTAATCTGATAGTGGTAGTGGGGTGGTAGATGTCTAGTCTCCTTTATGGCTCTAATCTGATAGTGGTAGTGGGGTGGTAGATGTCTAGTCTACTTTATGGCTCTAATCTGATAGTGGTAGTGGGGTGGTAGATGTCTAGTCTACTTTATGGCTAATATGATAGTGGTAGTCTAGTCTCCATTATGGCTCTAATCTGATAGTGGTAGTGGGGTGGTAGATGTCTAGTCTACTTTATGGCTCTAATCTGATAGTGGTAGTGGGGTGGTAGATGTCTAGTCTCCTTTATGGCTCTAATCTGATAGTGGTAGTGGGGTGGTAGATGTCTAGTCTCCTTTATGGCTCTAATCTGATAGTGGTAGTGGGGTGGTAGATGTCTAGTCTCCTTTATGGCTCTAATCTGATAGTGGTAGTGGGGTGGTAGATGTCTAGTCTCCTTTATGGCTCTAATCTGATAGTGGTAGTGGGGTGGTAGATGTCTAGTCTCCTTTATGGCTCTAATCTGATAGTGGTAGTGGGGTGGTAGATGTCTAGTCTACTTTATGGCTCTAATCTGATAGTGGTAGTGGGGTGGTAGATGTCTAGTCTCCTTTATGGCTCTAATCTGATAGTGGTAGTGGGGTGGTAGATGTCTAGTCTCCTTTATGGCTCTAATCTGATAGTGGTAGTGGGGTGGTAGATGTCTAGTCTCCTTTATGGCTCTAATCTGATAGTGGTAGTGGGGTGGTAGATGTCTAGTCTCCTTTATGGCTCTAATCTGATAATGGTAGTGGGGTGGTAGATGTCTAGTCTACTTTATGGCTCTAATCTGATAGTGGTAGTGGGGTGGTAGATGTCTAGTCTACTTTATGGCTCTAATCTGATAGTGGTGGGGTGGTAGAGATGTCTAGTCTACTTTATGGCTCTAATCTGATAGTGGTAGTGGTGGTAGATGTCAAGTCTACTTTATGGCTCAAATATGATAGTGGTTGATCTCTAGTCTCCATTATGGCTCTAATCTGATAGTGGTAGTGGGGTGGTAGATGTCTAGTCTACTTTATGGCTCTAATCTGATAGTGGTAGTGGGGTGGTAGATGTCTAGAATCCTTTATGGCTCTAATCTGATTGTGGTAGTGGGGTGGTAGATGCCTAGTCTCCTTTATGGCTCTAATCTGATAGTAGTAGTTGGGTGGTAGATGTCTAGTCTCCATTATGGCTCTAATCTGATAGTGGTAGTGGTGTGGTAGATGTCTAGTCTCCTTTATGGCTATAGTCTGATAGTGGTAGTGGGGTGGTAGATGCCTAATCTCCTTTATGGCTCTAGTCTGATAGTGGTAGTGGGGTGGTAGATGTCGAGTCTCCTTTATGGCTCTAATCTGATAGTGGTGGTATGGGGTGGTAGATGTCTAGTCTACTTTATGGCTCTAATCTGATAGTGGTAGTGGGGTGGTAGATGTCTAGTCTACTTTATGGCTCTAATCTGATAGTGGTAGTGGGGTGGTAGATGTCTAGTCTACTTTATGGCTCTAATCTGATAGTGGTAGTAGATGTCTAGTCTCCTTTATGGCTCTAATCTGATAGTGGTAGTAGGGGTGGTAGATGTCTAGTCTCCTTTATGGCTCTAATCTGATAGTGGTAGTGGGGTGGTAGATGTCTAGTCTACTTTATGGCTCTAATCTGATAGTGGTAGTGGGGTGGTAGATGTCTAGTCTCCTTTATGGCTCTAATCTGATAGTGGTAGTGGGGTGGTAGATGTCTAGTCTCCTTTATGGCTCTAATCTGATAATGGTAGTGGGGTGGTAGATGTCTAGTCTACTTTATGGCTCTAATCTGATAGTGGTAGATCTCTAGTCTCCTTTATGGCTCTAATCTGATAGTGGTAGTGGGGTGGTAGATGTCTAGTCTACTTTATGGCTCTAATATGATAGTAGTGGGGTAGATGTCTAGTCTCCTTTATGGCTCTAATCTGATAGTGGTAGTGGGGTGGTAGATGTCTAGTCTCCTTTATGGCTCTAATCTGATAGTGGTAGTGGGGTGGTAGATGTCTAGTCTCCTTTGTGGCTCTAATCTGATAGTGGTAGTAGTGGTGGTAGATGTCTACTCTACTTTATGGCTCTAATCTGATAGTGGTAGTGGTGGTACATGTCAAGTCTACTTTATGGCTCAAATATGATAGTGGTAGATCTCTAGTCTCCATTATGGCTCTAATCTGATAGTGGAAGTGGGGTGGTAGATGTCTAGTCTCCATTATGGCTCTAATCTGATAGTGGAAGTGGGGTGGTAGATGTCTAGTCTACATTATGGCTCTAATCAAATAGTGCTAGTGGGGTGTTTGATGTCTAGAATCCTTTATGGCTCTAATCTGATAGTGGTAGTGGGGTGGTAGATGTCTAGTCTCCTTTATGGCTCTAATCTGATAGTGCTAGTGGGGTGGTAGATGTAGTCCTTTATGGCTCTAATCTGATAGTGGTAGGGGTGGTAGATGTCTAGTCTCCTTTATGGCTCTAATCTGATAATGGTAGTGGGGTGGTAGATGTCTAGTCTACTTTATGGCTCTAATCTGATAGTGGTAGTGGGGTGGTAGATGTCTAGTCTCCTTTATGGCTCTAATCTGATAGTGGTAGTGGGGTGGTAGATGTCTAGTCTCCTTTATGGCTCTAATCTGATAGTGGTAGTGGGGTGGTAGATGTCTAGTCTCCTTTATGGCTCTAATCTGATAGTGGTAGTGGGGTGGTAGATGTCTAGTCTCCTTTATGGCTCTAATCTGATAATGGTAGTGGGGTGGTAGATGTCTAGTCTCCTTTATGGCTCTAATCTGATAATGGTAGTGGGGTGGTAGATGTCTAGTCTACTTTATGGCTCTAATCTGATAGTGGTAGTGGGGTGGTAGATGTCTAGTCTACTTTATGGCTCTAATCTGATAGTGGTAGTGGGGTGGTAGATGTCTAGTCTACTTTATGGCTCTAATCTGATAGTGGTAGTGGTGGTGGTAGATGTCAAGTCTACTTTATGGCTCTAATGATAGTGGTGATAGTGGTAGATGTCTAGTCTCCATTATGGCTCTAATCTGATAGTGGTAGTGGGGTGGTAGATGTCTAGTCTACTTTATGGCTCTAATCTGATAGTGCTAGTGGGGTGGTAGATGTCTAGAATCCTTTATGGCTCTAATCTGATTGTGGTAGTAGTGGTGTAGATGTCTAGTCTCCTTTATGGCTCTAATCTGATAATGGTAGTGGGGTGGTAGATGTCTAGTCTACTTTATGGCTCTAATCTGATAGTGGTAGTGGGGTGGTAGATGTCTAGTCTCCTTTGTGGCTCTAATCTGATAATGGTAGTGGGGTGGTAGATGTCTAGTCTACTTTATGGCTCTAATCTGATAATGGTAGTGGGGTGGTAGATGTCTAGTCTCCTTTATGGCTCTAATCTGATAGTGGTAGTGGGGTGGTAGATGTCTAGTCTACTTTATGGCTCTAATCTGATAGTGGTAGTGGGGTGGTAGATGTCTAGTCTCCTTTATGGCTCTAATCTGATAGTGGTAGTGGGGTGGTAGATGTCTAGTCTCCTTTATGGCTCTAATCTGATAGTGGTAGTGGGGTGGTAGATGTCTAGTCTCCTTTATGGCTCTAATCTGATAGTGGTAGTGGGGTGGTAGATGTCTAGTCTACTTTATGGCTCTAATCTGATAGTGGTAGTGGGGTGGTAGATGTCTAGTCTACTTTATGGCTCTAATCTGATAGTGGTAGTGGTGGTAGATGTAGTCTACTTTATGGCTCTAATATGATAGTGGTAGATCTCTAGTCTCCTTTATGGCTCTAATCTGATAGTGGTAGTGGGGTTGTAGATGTCTAGTCTACTTTATGGCTCTAATCTGATAGTGGTAGTGGGGTGGTAGATGTCTAGTCTACTTTACGGCTCTAATCTGATAGTGGTAGTGGGGTGGTAGATGTCTAGTCTACTTTATGGCTCTAATCTGATAGTGGTAGTGGGGTGGTAGATGTCTAGTCTCCTTTGTGGCTCTAATCTGATAATGTTAGTGGGTTGGTACATGTCAAGTCTCCTTTATGGCTCTAATCTGACAGTGGTAGTGGGGTGGTAGATGTCTAGTCTCCATTATGGCTCTAATCTGATAATGGTAGTGGGGTGGTATATGTCTAGTCTACTTTACGGCTCTAATCTGATAATGGTAGTGGGGTGGTAGATGTCTAGTCTACTTTATGGCTCTAATCTGATAGTGGTAGTGGTGGTAGATGTCAAGTCTACTTTATGGCTCTAATCTGATAGTGGTAGTGGGGTGGTAGATGTCTAGTCTCCTTTATGGCTCTAATCTGATAGTGGTAGTGGGGTGGTAGATGTCTAGTCTCCTTTATGGCTCTAATCTGATTGTGGTAGTGGGGTGGTAGATGTCTAGTCTCCTTTATGGCTCTAATCTGATAGTGGTAGTGGGGTGGTAGATGTCTAGTCTACTTTATGGCTCTAATCTGATAGTGGTAGTGGGGTGGTAGATGTCTAGTCTACTTTATGGCTCTAAATAGTGGTAGTGGGGTGGTAGATGTCTAGTCTCCTTTATGGCTCTAATCTGATAGTGGTAGTGGGGTGGTAGATGTCTAGTCTACTTTATGGCTCTAATCTGATAGTGGTAGTGGGGTGGTAGATGTCTAGTCTCCTTTATGGCTCTAATCTGATAGTGGTAGTGGGGTGGTAGATGTCTAGTCTCCTTTATGGCTCTAATCTGATAGTGGTAGTGGGGTGGTAGATGTCTAGTCTCCTTTATGGCTCTAATCTGATAGTGGTAGTGGGGTGGTAGATGTCTAGTCTCCTTTATGGCTCTAATCTGATAGTGGTAGTAGTGGTGGTAGATGTCTAGTCTCCTTTATGGCTCTAATCTGATAATGGTAGTGGGGTGGTAGATGTCTAGTCTACTTTATGGCTCTAATCTGATAGTGGTAGTGGGGTGGTAGATGTCTAGTCTCCTTTATGGCTCTAATCTGATAGTGTTAGTGGGGTGGTAGATGTCTAGTCTCCTTTATGGCTCTAATCTGATAGTGGTAGTGGGGTGGTAGATGTCTAGTCTCCTTTATGGCTCTAATCTGATAGTGGTAGTGGGGTGGTAGATCTCTAGTCTACTTTATGGCTCTAATCTGATAGTGGTAGTGGGGTGGTAGATGTCTAGTCTCCTTTGTGGCTCTAATCTGATAATGGTAGTGGGGTGGTAGATGTCTAGTCTACTTTATGGCTCTAATCTGATAATGGTAGTGGGGTGGTAGATGTCTAGTCTACTTTATGGCTCTAATCTGATAGTGGTAGTGGTGGTAGATGTCAAGTCTACTTTATGGCTCAAATATGATAGTGGTTGATCTCTAGTCTCCATTATGGCTCTAATCTGATAGTGGTAGTGGGGTGGTAGATGTCTAGTCTACTTTATGGCTCTAATCTGATAGTGCTAGTGGGGTGGTAGATGTCTAGTCTCCTTTATGGCTCTAATCTGATTGTGGTAGTAGTGGTGATGTCTAGTCTCCTTTATGGCTCTAATCTGATAATGGTAGTGGGGTGGTAGATGTCTAGTCTCCTTTATGGCTCTAATCTGATAGTGGTAGTGGGGTGGTAGATGTCTAGTCTCCTTTATGGCTCTAATCTGATAGTGGTAGTGGGGTGGTAGATGTCTAGTCTCCTTTATGGCTCTAATCTGATAGTGGTAGTGGGGTGGTAGATGTCTAGTCTCCTTTATGGCTCTAATCTGATAGTGGTAGTGGGGTGGTAGATGTCTAGTCTACTTTATGGCTCTAATCTGATAGTGGTAGTGGGGTGGTAGATGTCTAGTCTACTTTATGGCTCTAATCTGATAGTGGTAGTGGGGTGGTAGATGTCTAGTCTACTTTATGGCTCTAATATGGTAGTGGGGTGGTAGATGTCTAGTCTCCTTTATGGCTCTAATCTGATTGTAGTAGGGGTGGTGATGTCTAGTCTCCTTTATGGCTCTAATCTGATAATGGTAGTGGGGTGGTAGATGTCTAGTCTACTTTATGGCTCTAATCTGATAGTGGTAGTGGGGTGGTAGATGTCTAGTCTCCTTTATGGCTCTAATCTGATAGTGGTAGTGGGGTGGTAGATGTCTAGTCTCCTTTATGGCTCTAATCTGATAGTGGTAGTGGGGTGGTAGATGTCTAGTCTACTTTATGGCTCTAATCTGATAGTGGTAGTGGGGTGGTAGATGTCTAGTCTACTTTATGGCTCTAATCTGATAGTGGTAGTGGGGTGGTAGATGTCTAGTCTACTTTATGGCTCTAATATGATAGTGGTAGATGGGGTGGTAGATGTCTAGTCCTTTATGGCTCTAATCTGATAGTGGTAGTGGGGTGGTAGATGTCTAGTCTCCTTTATGGCTCTAATCTGATAGTGGTAGTGGGGTGGTAGATGTCTAGTCTCCTTTATGGCTCTAATCTGATAGTGGTAGTGGGGTGGTAGATGTCTAGTCTACTTTATGGCTCTAATCTGATAGTGGTAGTGGTGGTAGATGTCAAGTCTACTTTATGGCTCAAATATGATAGTGGTAGATCTCTAGTCTCCTTTATGGCTCTAATCTGATAGTGGTAGTGGGGTGGTAGATGTCTAGTCTACTTTATGGCTCTAATCTGATAGTGGTAGTGGGGTGGTAGATGTCTAGTCTACTTTATGGCTCTAATCTGATAGTGGTAGTGGGGTGGTAGATGTCTAGTCTCCTTTATGGCTCTAATCTGATAGTGGTAGTGGGGTGGTAGATGTCTAGTCTCCTTTATGGCTCTAATCTGATAGTGCTAGTGGGGTGGTAGATGTCGAGAATCCTAATGGCTCTAATCTGATTGTGGTAGTAGTGGTGTTAGGTGTCTAGTCTCCTTTATGGCTCTAATCTGATAATGGTAGTGGGGTGGTAGATGTCTAGTCTACTTTATGGCTCTAATCTGATAGTGGTAGTGGGGTGGTAGATGTCTAGTCTCCTTTATGGCTCTAATCTGATAGTGGTAGTGGGGTGGTAGATGTCTAGTCTCCTTTATGGCTCTAATCTGATAGTGGTAGTGGGGTGGTAGATGTCTAGTCTCCTTTATGGCTCTAATCTGATAGTGGTAGTGGGGTGGTAGATGTCTAGTCTCCTTTATGGCTCTAATCTGATAGTGGTAGTGGGGTGGTAGATGTCTAGTCTCCTTTATGGCTCTAATCTGATAATGGTAGTGGGGTGGTAGATGTCTAGTCTACTTTATGGCTCTAATCTGATAGTGGTAGTGGGGTGGTAGATGTCTAGTCTACTTTATGGCTCTAATCTGATAGTGGTAGTGGGGTGGTAGATGTCTAGTCTACTTTATGGCTCTAATCTGATAGTGGTAGTGGTGGTAGATGTCAAGTCTACTTTATGGCTCAAATATGATAGTAGTTGATCTCTAGTCTCCATTATGGCTCTAATTTGATAGTGTTACTGGGTTGGTACATGTCAAGTCTCCTTTATGGCTCTAATCTGACAGTGGTAGTGGGGTGGTACTTGTCTAATCTCCTTTATGGCTCTAATCTGATTTTGGTAGTGGGGTGGTAGATGCCTAGTCTCCTTTATGGCTCTAATCTGATAGTAGTAGTTGGGTGGTAGATGTCTAGTCTCCATTATGGCTCTAATCTGATAGTGGTAGTGGTGTGGTAGATGTCTAGCCTCCTTTATGGCTATAGTCTGATAGTGGTAGTGGGGTGGTAGATGCCTAATCTCCTTTATGGCTCTAGTCTGATAGTAGTAGTTGGGTGGTAGATGTCTAGTCTCCTTTATGGCTCTAATCTGATAGTAGTAGTTGGGTGGTAGATGTCTAGTCTCCATTATGGCTCTAATCTGATAGTGGTAGTGGTGTGGTAGATGTCTAGTCTACTTTATGGCTCTAATATGATGTAGATGTCTAGTCTCCTTTATGGCTCTAATCTGATAGTGGTAGTGGGGTGGTAGATGTCTAGTCTCCTTTATGGCTCTAATCTGATAGTGGTAGTAGTGGTGGTAGATGTCTAGTCTCCTTTATGGCTCTAATCTGATAGTGGTAGTGGGGTGGTAGATGTCTAGTCTCCTTTATGGCTCTAATCTGATAGTGGTAGTAGGGGTGGTAGATTTCTAGTCTACTTTATGGCTCTAATCTGATAGTGGTAGTGGGGTGGTAGATGTCTAGTCTACTTTATGGCTCTAATATGATAGTGGTAGATCTCTAGTCTCCTTTATGGCTCTAATCTGATAGTGGTAGTGGGGTGGTAGATGTCTAGTCTACTTTATGGCTCTAATCTGATAATGGTAGTGGGGTGGTAGATGTCTAGTCTCCTTTATGGCTCTAATCTGATAGTGGTAGTGGTAGAGTAGTGGCTGTAGTGGTAGTGGGGTGGTAGATGTCTAGTCTCCTTTATAGCTCTAATCTGATAGTGGTAGTGGGGTGGTAGATGTCTAGTCTACTTTATGGCTCTAATCTGATAGTGGTAGTGGGGTGGTAGATGTCTAGTCTCCTTTATGGCTCTAATCTGATAGTGGTAGTGGGGTGGTAGATGTCTAGTCTACTTTATGGCTCTAATCTGATAGTGGTAGTGGGGTGGTAGATGTCTAGTCTCCTTTATGGCTCTAATCTGATAGTGGTAGTGGTGGTAGATGTCAAGTCTACTTTATGGCTCAATCTGATATGATAGTGGTAGATCTCTAGTCTCCTTTATGGCTCTAATCTGATAGTGGTAGTGGGGTGGTAGATGTCTAGTCTACTTTATGGCTCTAATCTGATAGTGCTAGTGGGGTGGTAGATGTCTAGTCCTTTATGGCTCTAATCTGATTGTGGTAGTAGTGGTGATGTCTAGTCTCCTTTATGGCTCTAATCTGATAATGGTAGTGGGGTGGTAGATGTCTAGTCTACTTTATGGCTAATCTGATCTGATAGTGGTAGTGGGGTGGTAGATGTCTAGTCTCCTTTATGGCTCTAATCTGATAGTGGTAGTGGGGTGGTAGATGTCTAGTCTCCTTTATGGCTCTAATCTGATAGTGGTAGTGGGGTGGTAGATGTCTAGTCTCCTTTATGGCTCTAATCTGATAGTGGTAGTGGGGTGGTAGATGTCTAGTCTACTTTATGGCTCTAATCTGATAGTGGTAGTGGTGGTAGATGTAGTCTACTTTATGGCTCAAATATGATAGTGGTAGTGATCTGTCTAGTCTCCATTATGGCTCTAATCTGATAGTGGTAGTGGGGTGGTAGATGTCTAGTCTACTTTATGGCTCTAATCTGATAGTGGTAGTGGGGTGGTAGATGTCTAGTCTCCTTTATGGCTCTAATCTGATAGTGGTAGTGGGGTGGTAGATGTCTAGTCTCCTTTATGGCTCTAATCTGATAGTGGTAGTGGGGTGGTAGATGTCTAGTCTCCTTTATGGCTCTACTGATAGTGGTAGTGGGGTGGTAGATGTCTAGTCTCCTTTATGGCTCTAATCTGATAGTGGTAGTGGGGTGGTAGATGTCTAGTCTACTTTATGGCTCAAATATGATAGTGGTAGATCTCTAGTCTTTATGGCTCTAATCTGATAGTGGTAGTGGGGTGGTAGATGTCTAGTCTCCTTTATGGCTCTAATCTGATAGTGGTAGTGGGGTGGTAGATGTCTAGAGTCCTTTATGGCTCTAATCTGATAGTGGTAGTAGTGGTGTTATGTCTAGTCTCCTTTATGGCTCTAATCTGATAATGGTAGTGGGGTGGTAGATGTCTAGTCTACTTTATGGCTCTAATCTGATAATGGTAGTGGGGTGGTAGATGTCTAGTCTCCTTTATGGCTCTAATCTGATAGTGGTAGTGGGGTGGTAGATGTCTAGTCTCCTTTATGGCTCTAATCTGATAGTGGTAGTGGGGTGGTAGATGTCTAGTCTACTTTATGGCTCTAATCTGATAGTGGTAGTGGGGTGGTAGATGTCTAGTCTACTTTATGGCTCTAATATGATAGTGGTAGATCTCTAGTCTCCTTTATGGCTCTAATCTGATAGTGGTAGTGGGGTGGTAGATGTCTAGTCTCCTTTATGGCTCTAATCTGATAGTGGTAGTGGGGTGGTAGATGTCTAGTCTCCTTTATGGCTCTAATCTGATAGTGGTAGTGGGGTGGTAGATGTCTAGTCTACTTTATGGCTCTAATCTGATAGTGGTAGTGGGGTGGTAGATGTCTAGTCTACTTTATGGCTCTAATCTGATATGATAGTGGTAGATGTCTAGTCTCCTTTATGGCTCTAATCTGATAGTGGTAGTGGGGTGGTAGATGTCTAGTCTACTTTATGGCTCTAATCTGATAGTGGTAGTGGGGTGGTAGATGTCTAGTCTCCTTTATGGCTCTAATCTGATAGTGGTAGTGGGGTGGTAGATGTCTAGTCTCCTTTATGGCTCTAATCTGATAGTGGTAGTGGGGTGGTGGTAGATGTCTAGTCTCCTTTATGGCTCTAATCTGATAGTGGTAGTGGGGTGGTAGATGTCTAGTCTCCTTTATGGCTCTAATCTGATAGTGGTAGTAGGGGTGGTAGATGTCTAGTCTCCTTTATGGCTCTAATCTGATAATGGTAGTGGGGTGGTAGATGTCTAGTCTACTTTATGGCTCTAATCTGATAGTGGTAGTGGGGTGGTAGATGTCTAGTCTCCTTTATGGCTCTAATCTGATAGTGGTAGTGGGGTGGTAGATGTCTAGTCTCCTTTATGGCTCTAATCTGATAGTGGTAGTGGGGTGGTAGATGTCTAGTCTCCTTTATGGCTCTAATCTGATAGTGGTAGTGGGGTGGTAGATGTCTAGTCTCCTTTATGGCTCTAATCTGATAGTGGTAGTGGGGTGGTAGATGTCTAGTCTCCTTTATGGCTCTAATCTGATAATGGTAGTGGGGTGGTAGATGTCTAGTCTACTTTTTATAATGATAGTGGTAGTGGGGTGGTAGATGTCTAGTCTACTTTATGGCTCTAATCTGATAGTGGTAGTGGGGTGGTAGATGTCTAGTCTACTTTATGGCTCTAATCTGATAGTGGTAGTGGTGGTAGATGTCAAGTCTACTTTATGGCTCAAATATGATAGTGGTAGATCTCTAGTCTCCATTATGGCTCTAATCTGATAGTGGTAGTGGGGTGGTAGATGTCTAGTCTACTTTATGGCTCTAATCTGATAGTGGTAGTGGGGTGGTAGATGTCTAGTCCTTTATGGCTCTAATCTGATTGTGGTAGTAGTGGTGATGTCTAGTCTCCTTTATGGCTCTAATCTGATAATGGTAGTGGGGTGGTAGATGTCTAGTCTCCTTTATGGCTCTAATCTGATAGTGGTAGTGGGGTGGTAGATGTCTAGTCTCCTTTATGGCTCTAATCTGATAGTGGTAGTGGGGTGGTAGATGTCTAGTCTCCTTTATGGCTCTAATCTGATAGTGGTAGTGGGGTGGTAGATGTCTAGTCTACTTTATGGCTCTAATCTGATAATGGTAGTGGGGTGGTAGATGTCTAGTCTACTTTATGGCTCTAATCTGATAGTGGTAGTGGGGTGGTAGATGTCTAGTCTACTTTATGGCTCTAATCTGATAGTGGTAGTGGGGTGGTAGATGTCTAGTCTACTTTATGGCTCTAATATGATAGTGGTAGATCTCTAGTCTCCATTATGGCTCTAATCTGATAGTGGTAGTGGGGTGGTAGATGTCTAGTCTACTTTATGGCTCTAATCTGATAGTGGTAGTGGGGTGGGAGATGTCTAGTCTCCTTTATGGCTCTAATCTGATAGTGGTAGTGGGGTGGTAGATGTCTAGTCTACTTTATGGCTCTAATATATGGCTCTAATCTGATAGTGGTAGTGGGATGGTAGATGTCTAGTCTCCTTTATGGCTCTAATCTGATAATGGTAGTGGGGTGGTAGATGTCTAGTCTACTTTATGGCTCTAATCTGATAATGGTAGTGGGGTGGTAGATGTCTAGTCTCCTTTATGGCTCTAATCTGATAGTGGTAGTGGGGTGGTAGATGTCTAGTCTCCTTTATGGCTCTAATCTGATAGTGGTAGTGGGGTGGTAGATGTCTAGTCTACTTTATGGCTCTAATATGATAGTGGTAGATCTCTAGTCTCCTTTATGGCTCTAATCTGATAGTGGTAGTGGGGTGGTAGATGTCTAGTCTACTTTATGGCTCTAATCTGATAGTGGTAGTGGGGTGGTAGATGTCTAGTCTACTTTATGGCTCTAATCTGATAGTGGTAGTGGGGTGGTAGATGTCTAGTCCTTTATGGCTCTAATCTGATAGTGGTAGTAGTGGTGGTAGATGTCTAGTCTCCTTTATGGCTCTAATCTGATAATGGTAGTGGGGTGGTAGATGTCTAGTCTACTTTATGGCTCTAATCTGATAGTGGTAGTGGGGTGGTAGATGTCTAGTCTCCTTTATGGCTCTAATCTGATAGTGGTAGTGGGGTGGTAGATGTCTAGTCTCCTTTATGGCTCTAATCTGATAATGGTAGTGGGGTGGTAGATGTCTAGTCTACTTTATGGCTCTAATCTGATAGTGGTAGTGGGGTGGTAGATGTCTAGTCTACTTTATGGCTCTAATCTGATAGTGGTAGTGGTGGTAGATGTAGTCTACTTTATGGCTCTAATCTGATAGTGGTAGATCTCTAGTCTCCATTATGGCTCTAATCTGATAGTGGTAGTGGGGTGGTAGATGTCTAGTCTACTTTATGGCTCTAATCTGATAGTGCTAGTGGGGTGGTAGATGTCTAGTCTCCTTTATGGCTCTAATCTGATAGTGGTAGTAGTGGTGTTAGATGTCTAGTCTCCTTTATGGCTCTAATCTGATAATGGTAGTGGGGTGGTAGATGTCTAGTCTACTTTATGGCTCTAATCTGATAGTGGTAGTAGGGGTGGTAGATGTCTAGTCTCCTTTATGGCTCTAATCTGATAGTGGTAGTGGGGTGGTAGATGTCTAGTCTCCTTTATGGCTCTAATCTGATAGTGGTAGTGGGGTGGTAGATGTCTAGTCTCCTTTATGGCTCTAATCTGATAGTGGTAGTGGGGTGGTAGATGTCTAGTCTCCTTTATGGCTCTAATCTGATAGTGGTAGTAGGGGTGGTAGATGTCTAGTCTACTTTATGGCTCTAATCTGATATGGTAGTGGGGGTAGATGTCTAGTCTCCTTTATGGCTCTAATCTGATAGTGGTAGTGGGGTGGTAGATGTCTAGTCTCCTTTATGGCTCTAATCTGATAGTGGTAGTGGGGTGGTAGATGTCTAGTCTCCTTTATGGCTCTAATCTGATAGTGGTAGTGGGGTGGTAGATGTCTAGTCTCCTTTATGGCTCTAATCTGATAGTGGTAGTGGGGTGGTAGATGTCTAGTCTACTTTATGGCTCTAATCTGATAGTGGTAGTGGTGGTAGATGTCTCAAGTCTCCTTTATGGCTCTAATCTGATAGTGGTAGTGGGGTGGTAGATGTCTAGTCTCCTTTATGGCTCTAATCTGATAGTGGTAGTGGGGTGGTAGATGTCTAGTCTCCTTTATGGCTCTAATCTGATAGTGGTAGTAGTGGGTGGTAGATGTCTAGTCTCCTTTATGGCTCTAATCTGATAGTGGTAGTGGGGTGGTAGATGTCTAGTCTACTTTATGGCTCTAATATGATAGTGGTAGATCTCTAGTCTCCTTTATGGCTCTAATCTGATAGTGGTAGTGGGGTGGTAGATGTCTAGTCTCCTTTATGGCTCTAATCTGATAATGGTAGTGGGGTGGTAGATGTCTAGTCTACTTTATGGCTCTAATCTGATAATGGTAGTGGGGTGGTAGATGTCTAGTCTCCTTTATGGCTCTAATCTGATAGTGGTAGTGGGGTGGTAGATGTCTAGTCTCCTTTATGGCTCTAATCTGATAGTGGTAGTGGGGTGGTAGATGTCTAGTCTACTTTATGGCTCTAAATATGATAGTGGTAGATGTCTAGTCTCCTTTATGGCTCTAATCTGATAGTGGTAGTGGGGTGGTAGATGTCTAGTCTCCTTTATGGCTCTAATCTGATAGTGGTAGTGGGGTGGTAGATGTCTAGTCTACTTTATGGCTCTAATCTGATAGTGGTAGTGGGGTGGTAGATGTCTAGTCCTTTATGGCTCTAATCTGATAGTGGTAGTAGTGGTGGTAGATGTCTAGTCTCCTTTATGGCTCTAATCTGATAATGGTAGTGGGGTGGTAGATGTCTAGTCTACTTTATGGCTCTAATCTGATAGTGGTAGTGGGGTGGTAGATGTCTAGTCTCCTTTATGGCTCTAATCTGATAGTGGTAGTGGGGTGGTAGATGTCTAGTCTACTTTATGGCTCTAATCTGAGTGGTAGTGGGGTGGTAGATCTCTAGTCTCCTTTATCCTTTATCTCTAATCTGATAGTGGTAGTGGGGTGGTAGATGTCTAGTCTACTTTATGGCTCTAATCTGATAGTGGTAGTGGGGTGGTAGATGTCTAGTCTACTTTATGGCTCTAATCTGATAGTGGTAGTAGGGGTGGTAGATGTCTAGTCTCCTTTATGGCTCTAATCTGATAGTGGTAGTGGGGTGGTAGATGTCTAGTCTCCTTTATGGCTCTAATCTGATAGTGGTAGTGGGGTGGTAGATGTCTAGTCTCCTTTATGGCTCTAATCTGATAGTGGTAGTGGGGTGGTAGATGTCTAGTCTCCTTTATGGCTCTAATCTGATAATGGTAGTGGGGTGGTAGATGTCTAGTCTACTTTATGGCTCTAATCTGATAGTGGTAGTGGGGTGGTAGATGTCTAGTCTACTTTATGGCTCTAATCTGATAGTGGTAGTGGGGTGGTAGATGTCAAGTCTACTTTATGGCTCAAATATGATAGTGGTTGATCTCTAGTCTCCTTTTATGGCTCTAATCTGATAGTGGTAGTGGGGTGGTAGATGTCTAGTCTACTTTATGGCTCTAATCTGATAGTGGTAGTGGGGTGGTAGATGTCTAGAATCCTTTATGGCTCTAATCTGATTGTGGTAGTAGTGGTGTTAGGTGTCTAGTCTCCTTTATGGCTCTAATCTGATAATGGTAGTGGGGTGGTAGATGTCTAGTCTACTTTATGGCTCTAATCTGATAGTGGTAGTGGGGTGGTAGATGTCTAGTCTCCTTTGTGGCTCTAATCTGATAATGGTAGTGGGGTGGTAGATGTCTAGTCTACTTTATGGCTCTAATCTGATAATGGTAGTGGGGTGGTAGATGTCTAGTCTCCTTTATGGCTCTAATCTGATAGTGGTAGTGGGGTGGTAGATGTCTAGTCTCCTTTATGGCTCTAATCTGATAGTGGTAGTGGGGTGGTAGATGTCGAGTCTACATTATGGCTCTAATATGATAGTGGTAGATCTCCAGTCTCCATTATAGCTCTAATCTGATAGTGGTAGTGGGGTGGTAGATATCTAGTCTACTTTATGGCTCTAATCTGATAGTGGTAGTGGGGTGGTAGATGTCTAGTCTCCTTTATGGCTCTAATCTGATTGTGGTAGTAGTGGTATGTCTAGTGGTAGTGGGGTGGTAGATGTCTAGTCTACTTTATGGCTCTAATAGTGGTAGTGGGGTGGTAGATGTCTAGTCTACTTTATGGCTCTAATCTGATAGTGGTAGTGGGGTGGTAGATGTCTAGTCTCCTTTATGGCTCTAATCTGATAGTGGTAGTGGGGTGGTAGATGTCTAGTCTCCTTTATGGCTCTAATCTGATAGTGGTAGTGGGGTGGTAGATGTCTAGTCTACTTTATGGCTCTAATCTGATATGGTAGTGGGGTGGTAGATGTCTAGTCTCCTTTATGGCTCTAATCTGATAGTGGTAGTGGGGTGGTAGATGTCTAGTCTCCTTTATGGCTCTAATCTGATAATGGTAGTGGGGTGGTATGTCTAGTCTACTTTATGGCTCTAATCTGATAATGGTAGTGGGGTGGTAGATGTCTAGTCTCCTTTATGGCTCTAATCTGATAGTGGTAGTGGGGTGGTAGATGTCTAGTCTCCTTTATGGCTCTAATCTGATAGTGGTAGTGGGGTGGTAGATGTCTAGTCTACTTTATGGCTCTAATATGATAGTGGTAGATGTCTAGTCTCCTTTATGCCTCTAATCTGATAGTGGTAGTGGGGTGGTAGATGTCTAGTCTCCTTTATGACTCTAATCTGATAGTGGTAGTGGGGTGGTAGATGTCTAGTCTACTTTATGGCTCTAATCTGATAGTGGTAGTGGGGTGGTAGATGTCTAGTCTCCTTTATGGCTCTAATCTGATAGTGGTAGTGGTGGTAGATGTCAAGTCTACTTTATGGCTCAAATATGATAGTGGTAGATCTCTAGTCTCCTTTATGGCTCTAATCTGATAGTGGTAGTGGGGTGGTAGATGTCTAGTCTACTTTATGGCTCTAATCTGATAGTGGAAGTGGGGTGGTAGATGTCTAGTCTACTTTATGGCTCTAATCAAATAGTGCTAGTAGGGTGGTAGATGTCTAGTCTCCTTTATGGCTCTAATCTGATAATGGTAGTGGGGTGGTAGATGTCTAGTCTACTTTATGGCTCTAATCTGATAATGGTAGTGGGTTGGTAGATGTCTAGTCTACTTTATGGCTCTAATCTGATAATGGTAGTGGGGTGGTAGATGTCTAGTCTCCTTTATGGCTCTAATCTGATAGTGGTAGTGGGGTGGTAGATGTCTAGTCTCCTTTATGGCTCTAATCTGATAGTGGTAGTGGGGTGGTAGATGTCTAGTCTACTTTATGGCTCTAATATGATAGTGGTAGATCTCTAGTCTACTTTATGGCTCTAATCTGATAGTGGTAGTGGGGTGGTAGATGTCTAGTCTCCTTTATGGCTCTAATCTGATAATGGTAGTGGGGTGGTAGATGTCTAGTCTACTTTATGGCTCTAATCTGATAATGGTAGTGGGGTGGTAGATGTCTAGTCTCCTTTATGGCTCTAATCTGATAGTGGTAGTGGGGTGGTAGATGTCTAGTCTCCTTTATGGCTCTAATCTGATAGTGGTAGTGGGGTGGTAGATGTCTAGTCTACTTTATGGCTCTAATCTGATAGTGGTAGTGGGGTGGTAGATGTCTAGTCTACTTTATGGCTCTAATCTGATAGTGGTAGTGGGGTGGTAGATGTCTAGTCCTTTATGGCTCTAATCTGATAGTGGTAGTAGTGGTGGTAGATGTCTAGTCTCCTTTATGGCTCTAATCTGATAATGGTAGTGGGGTGGTAGATGTCTAGTCTACTTTATGGCTCTAATCTGATAGTGGTAGTGGGGTGGTAGATGTCTAGTCTACTTTATGGCTCTAATCTGATATGTGGGGTGGTAGATGTCTAGTCTCCTTTATGGCTCTAATCTGATAGTGGTAGTGGGGTGGTAGATAACTAGTCTACTTTATGGCTCTAATCTGATAGTGGTAGTGGGGTGGTAGATGTCTAGTCTCCTTTATGGCTCTAATCTGATAATGGTAGTGGGGTGGTAGATGTCTAGTCTACTTTATGGCTCTAATCTGATAGTGGTAGTGGGGTGGTAGATGTCTAGTCTCCATTATGGCTCTAATCTGATAGTGGTAGTGGGGTGGTAGATGTCTAGTCTCCTTTATGGCTCTAATCTGATAGTGGTAGTGGGGTGGTAGATGTCTAGTCTACTTTATGGCTCTAATCTGATAGTGGTAGTGGGGTGGTAGATGTCTAGTCTCCTTTATGGCTCTAATCTGATGTGGTAGTAGTGGTGTAGATGTCTAGTCTCCTTTATGGCTCTAATCTGATAATGGTAGTGGGGTGGTAGATGTCTAGTCTACTTTATGGCTCTAATCTGATAGTGGTAGTGGTGGTAGATGTCTAGTCTACTTTATGGCTCTAATATGATAGTGGTAGATCTCTAGTCTCCTTTATGGCTCTAATCTGATAGTGGTAGTGGGGTGGTAGATGTCTAGTCTCCTTTATGGCTCTAATCTGATAGTGGTAGTAGGGGTGGTAGATGTCTAGTCTACTTTATGGCTCTAATCTGATAGTGGTAGTGGGGTGGTAGATGTCTAGTCTCCTTTATGGCTCTAATCTGATAATGGTAGTAGGGGTGGTAGATGTCTAGTCTACTTTATGGCTCTAATCTGATAGTGGTAGTGGGGTGGTAGATGTCTAGTCTACTTTATGGCTCTAATCTGATAGTGGTAGTGGTGGTAGATGTCAAGTCTACTTTATGGCTCTAAATATGTAGTGGGGTGGTAGATCTCTAGTCTCCATTATGGCTCTAATCTGATAGTGGTAGTGGGGTGGTAGATGTCTAGTCTACTTTATGGCTCTAATCTGATAGTGGTAGTGGGGTGGTAGATGTCTAGTCTCCTTTGTGGCTCTAATCTGATAATGGTAGTGGGGTGGTAGATGTCTAGTCTACTTTATGGCTCTAATCTGATAATGGTAGTGGGGTGGTAGATGTCTAGTCTCCTTTATGGCTCTAATCTGATAGTGGTAGTGGGGTGGTAGATGTCTAGTCTCCTTTATGGCTCTAATCTGATAGTGGTAGTGGGGTGGTAGATGTCTAGTCTACTTTATGGCTCTAATATATGGCTCTAATCTGATAGTGGTAGTGGGGTGGTAGATGTCTAGTCTCCTTTGTGGCTCTAATCTGATAGTGGTAGTAGGGGTGGTAGATGTCTAGTCTACTTTATGGCTCTAATCTGATAGTGGTAGTGGGGTGGTAGATGTCTAGTCTCCTTTATGGCTCTAATCTGATAGTGGTAGTGGGGTGGTAGATGTCTAGTCTCCTTTATGGCTCTAATCTGATAGTGGTAGTGGGGTGGTAGATGTCTAGTCTCCTTTATGGCTCTAATCTGATAATGGTAGTAGTGGTGGTAGGTGTCTAGTCTACTTTATGGCTCTAATCTGATAGTGATAGTGGGGTGGTAGATGTCTAGTCTCCATTATGGCTCTAATCTGATAGTGGTAGCGGGGTGGTAGATGTCTAGTCTACTTTATGGCTCTAATCTGATAGTGGTAGTGGGGTGGTAGATGTCTAGTCTCCTTTATGGCTCTAATCTGATAGTGGTAGTGGTGGTAGATGTAGTCTACTTTATGGCTCAAATATGATAGTGGTAGATCTCTAGTCTCCATTATGGCTCTAATCTGATAGTGGTAGTGGGGTGGTAGATGTCTAGTCTACTTTATGGCTCTAATCTGATAGTGCTAGTGGGGTGGTAGATGTCTAGTCCTTTATGGCTCTAATCTGATTGTGGTAGTAGTGGTGTAGATGTCTAGTCTCCTTTATGGCTCTAATCTGATAGTGGTAGTGGGGTGGTAGATGTCTAGTCTACTTTATGGCTCTAATCTGATAGTGGTAGTGGGGTGGTAGATGTCTAGTCTCCTTTATGGCTCTAATCTGATAGTGGTAGTAGTGTGGTAGATGTCTAGTCTCCTTTATGGCTCTAATCTGATAGTGGTAGTGGGGTGGTAGATGTCTAGTCTCCTTTATGGCTCTAATCTGATAGTGGTAGTAGTGGGTGGTAGATGTCTAGTCTCCTTTATGGCTCTAATCTGATAATGGTAGTGGGGTGGTAGATGTCTAGTCTACTTTATGGCTCTAATCTGATAGTGGTAGTGGGGTGGTAGATGTCTAGTCTCCTTTATGGCTCTAATCTGATAGTGGTAGTGGTGGTACATGTCAAGTCTACTTTATGGCTCAAATATGATAGTGGTAGATCTCTAGTCTCCATTATGGCTCTAATCTGATAGTGGAAGTGGGGTGGTAGATGTCTAGTCTCCATTATGGCTCTAATCTGATAGTGGAAGTGGGGTGGTAGATGTCTAGTCTACATTATGGCTCTAATCAAATAGTGCTAGTGGGGTGTTTGATGTCTAGAATCCTTTATGGCTCTAATCTGATTGTGGTAGTAGTGGTGTTAGGTGTCTAGTCTCCTTTATGGCTCTAATCTGATAATGGTAGTGGGGTGGTAGATGTCTAGTCTACTTTATGGCTCTAATCTGATAGTGGTAGTGGGGTGGTAGATGTCTAGTCTCCTTTATGGCTCTAATCTGATAGTGGTAGTGGGGTGGTAGATGTCTAGTCTCCTTTATGACTCTAATCTGATAGTGGTAGTGGGGTGGTAGATGTCTAGTCTCCATTATGGCCCTAATCTGATAGTGGAAGTGGGGTGGTAGATGTCTAGTCTACTTTATGGCTCTAATCTGATAGTGGTAGTGGGGTGGTAGATGTCTACTCTACGTTATGGCTCTAATCTGATAGTGGTAGATGTCAAGTCTACTTTATGGCTCAAATATGATAGTGGTAGATCTCTAGTCTCCATTATGGCCCTAATCTGATAGTGGAAGTGGGGTGGTAGATGTCTAGTCTACTTTATGGCTCTAATCAAATAGTGCTAGTGGGGTGGTAGATGTCTAGAATCCTTTATGGCTCTAATCTGATTGTGGTAGTAGTGGTGTTAGGTGTCTAGTCTCCTTTATGGCTCTAATGTGATAATGGTAGTGGGGTGGTAGATGTCTAGTCTACTTTATGGCTCTAATCTGATAATGGTAGTGGGGTGGTAGATGTCTAGTCTCCTTTATGGCTCTAATCTGATAGTGGTAGTGGGGTGGTAGATGTCTAGTCTCCTTTATGGCTCTAATCTGATAGTGGTAGTGGGGTGGTAGATGTCTAGTCTACTTTATGGCTCTAATATGATAGTGGTAGATCTCTAGTCTACTTTATGGCTCTAATCTGATAGTGGTAGTGGGGTGGTAGATGTCTAGTCTCCTTTGTGGCTCTAATGTGATAATGGTAGTGGGGTGGTAGATGTCTAGTCTACTTTATGGCTCTAATCTGATAATGGTAGTGGGGTGGTAGATGTCTAGTCTCCTTTATGGCTCTAATCTGATAGTGGTAGTGGGGTGGTAGATGTCTAGTCTCCTTTATGGCTCTAATCTGATAGTGGTAGTGGGGTGGTAGATGTCTAGTCTACTTTATGGCTCTAATATGATAGTGGTAGATCTCTAGTCTCCTTTATGGCTCTAATCTGATAGTGGTAGTGGGGTGGTAGATGTCTAGTCTCCTTTGTGGCTCTAATCTGATAGTGGTAGTAGGGGTGGTAGATTTCTAGTCTACTTTATGGCTCTAATCTGATAGTGCTAGTGGGGTGGTAGATGTCTAGAATCCTTTATGGCTCTAATCTGATTGTGGTAGTAGTGGTGTTAGGTGTCTAGTCTCCTTTATGGCTCTAATCTGATAATGGTAGTGGGGTGGTAGATGTCTAGTCTACTTTATGGCTCTAATCTGATAGTGGTAGTGGGGTGGTAGATGTCTAGTCTCCTTTATGGCTCTAATCTGATAGTGGTAGTGGGGTGGTAGATGTCTAGTCTCCTTTATGGCTCTAATCTGATAATGGTAGTGGGGTGGTAGATGTCTAGTCTACTTTATGGCTCTAATCTTATAGTGGAAGTGGGGTGGTAGATGTCTAGTCTACTTTACGGCTCTAATCTGATAGTGGTAGTGGGGTGGTAGATGTCTAGTCTACTTTATGGCTCTAATATGATAGTGGTAGATCTCTAGTCTCCTTTATGGCTCTAATCTGATAGTGGTAGTGGGGTGGTAGATGTCTAGTCTCCTTTGTGGCTCTAATCTGATAGTGGTAGTAGGGGTGGTAGATGTCTAGTCTACTTTATGGCTCTAATCTGATAGTGGTAGTGGGGTGGTAGATGTCTAGTCTCCTTTATGGCTCTAATCTGATAATGGTAGTGGGGTGGTAGATGTCTAGTCTACTTTATGGCTCTAATCTGATAGTGGAAGTGGGGTGGTAGATGTCTAGTCTACTTTACGGCTCTAATCTGATAGTGGTAGTGGTGGTAGATGTCAAGTCTACTTTATGGCTCAAATATGATAGTGGTAGATCTCTAGTCTCCATTATGGCTCTAATCTGATAGTGGTAGTGGGGTGGTAGATGTCTAGTCTACTTTATGGCTCTAATCAAATAGTGCTAGTGGGGTGGTAGATGTCTAGAATCCTTTATGGCTCTAATCTGATTGTGGTAGTAGTGGTGTTAGGTGTCTAGTCTACTTTATGGCTCTAATCTGATAGTGGTAGTGGGGTGGTAGATGTCTAGTCTCCTTTGTGGCTCTAATCTGATAGTGGTAGTAGGGGTGGTAGATGTCTAGTCTACTTTATGGCTCTAATCTGATAGTGGTAGTGGGGTGGTAGATGTCTAGTCTCCTTTGTGGCTCTAATCTGATAGTGGTAGTAGTGGTGGTAGATGTCTAGTCTCCTTTATGGCTCTAATCTGATAGTGGTAGTGGGGTTGTAGATGTCTAGTCTACTTTATGACTCTAATCTGATAGTGGTAGTGGGGTGGTAGATGTCTAGTCTACTTTACGGCTCTAATCTGATAGTGGTAGTGGGGTGGTAGATGTCTAGTCTACTTTATGGCTCTAATCTGATAGTGGTAGTGGGGTGGTAGATGTCTACTCTACTTTATGGCTCTAATCTGATAGTGGTAGTGGTGGTAGATGTCAAGTCTACTTTATGGCTCAAATATGATAGTGGTAGATCTCTAGTCTCCATTATGGCCCTAATCTGATAGTGGAAGTGGGGTGGTAGATGTCTAGTCTCCTTTATGGCTCTATTCTGATAGTGTTATATGTCTAGTCTCCTTTATGGCTCTAATCTGATAGTGGTAGTAGTGGTGTTAGATGTCTAGTCTCCGGGTTTATTATGGATCCCCATTAGTTCCTGCCAAGGCAGCAGCTACTCTTCCTGGGGTTTATTATGGATCCCCATTCATTTTCTGCCAAGGCAGCAGCTACTCTTCCTGGGGTTTATTATGGATCCCCATTAGTTCCTGCCAAGGCAGCAGCTACTCTTCCTGGGGTTTATTATGGATCCCCATTTGTTCTTGCCAAGGCAGCAGCTACTCTTCCTGGGGTTTATTATGGATCCCCATTAGTTCCTGTCAAGGCAGCAGCTACTCTTCCTGGGGTTTATTATGGATCCCCATTAGTTCCTGCCGAGGCAGCAGCTACTCTTCCTGGGGTTTATTATGGATCCCGATTAGTTCCTGCCGAGGTAGCAGCTACTCTTCCTGGGGTTTATTATGGATCCCCATTAGTTCCTGCCAATCCAGCAGCTACTCCAGGTCATCTATAAGCCCATGCTAGGTAAAACTCTGCCTTATCTCAGCTCACTGGTCACGATAACAACACTCACCCCCTAGCACGCGCTCCAGCAGGTATATCTCACTGGTCATCCCCAAAACAAACATCTCATTTGGTCACCTTTCCTTCCAGTTCTCTGCTGCCATTGACTGGAACGATTTGCAAAAATCGCTGAAGCTGGAGACTCATATCTCCCTCACCAACTTTAAACATAAACTATCTGAGCAGCTAACCCGATCACTGCAGCTGTACATAGTCCATCTGTAAATAGCCCACCCAATCTACCTACCTCATCCCCATACTGTTTTCATGTACTTTTCTGCTCTTTTGCACACCAGTATCACTACTTACACACCATCATCTGCTCATCTATCACTCCAGTGTTAATTTGATACATTGTAATTTCTTCGCTCCTATGGCCTATTTATTGCCTTACCTCCTCACGCCATTTGCACACACTGTATATAGACTTTCTTTTTTCTGTTGTGTTATTGACTGTACGCTTGTTAATTCCATGTATAACTCTGTTTGTTGCACTGCTTTGCTTTGTCTTGGCCAGGTCACAGTTGTAAATGAGAACTTGTTCTCACCTGGCCAACCTGGTTAAATAAAGGTGAAATAAATCAAATAAAACTCTTCCTGAGGTTCAGCAAAATGAGAGCCGTTATAGAATTGTAAAAACATTACAATACAATGATGAATTTACTGTGTTTTAAATGAGGCCTCACCTCCTGGCTACACTAGTGACCATATCCCCCGTGCACTTGGAATTCCAACTTGGCTTAAGCCTGATGAATTTACTGTGTTTTAAATGAGGCCTCTCCTCCTGGTTACACTCGTTACCATATCCCCCGTGCATCTCGCAAAGGCGGAGGTGTTGCTAACATTTACGATAGCAAATTTCAATTTACAAAAAAGAAAATGACGTTTTCATTTTTTGAGCTTCTAGTCATGAAATCTATGCAGCCTACTCAATCCGTTTTTATAGCTACTGTTTACAGGCCTCCTGGGCCATATACAGCGTTCCTCATTGAGTTCCCTGAATTCCTATCGGACCTTGTAGTCATAGCAGATAATATTCAAATTTTTTGTGACTTTTTCACACATGGAAAAGTCCACAGACCCACTCCAAAAGGCTTTCGGAGCCATCATCGACTCAGTGGGTTTTGTCCAACATGTCTCCAGACCTACTCACTGTCACAGTCATACTCTGGACCTAGTTTTGTCCCATTAAATAAATGTGGATCTTAATGTTTTTCCTCACAATCCTGGACTATCGGACCACCATTTTATTACGTTTGCAATTGCAACAAATAATCTGCTCAGACCCCAACCAAGGATCATCAAAAGTCGTGCTATAAATTCACAGACAACACAAAGATTCCTTGATGCCCTTCCAGACTCCCTCTGCCTACCCAAGGACGCCAGAGGACAAAAATCAGTTAACCACCTAACTGAGGATCTCAATTTAACCTTGCGCAATACCCTAGATGCAGTTGCACCCCTAAAAACTAAAAACATTTGTCATAAGAAACTAGCTCCCCGGTACACAGAAAATACCCGAGCTCTGAAGCAAACTTCCAGAAAATTGGAACGGAAATGGCGCCACTGTCACGAATATTACCGAAGGTGACTCCCCTTGTTCGGGTGGCGCTCCGCGGTCGTTGTCACCGGTCTACTAGCTATCACCGATCCTTTGTTCTGTGTTTGTTTGGTTTTGTCTAATTGGTATCACCTGTTTCTTGTTTGGTTGTTAGGGTGGGGTTATTTAAGTTTGTTCAGCCCGCTTCTGTTTCGTGCGGGCTTGTTCGTCTGTTTTGTGTTAGTGTATTTTGTTTGCATTTTGGGTTTCGCGCTGTCCGTTAATATTTCTGTTCATTTGTTTTCCTACTTTTGTTCATGTTATTTTTCCTGGACATTAAAGCGTGTTTTTTCCCACATCCTTTTGCTCTCTGCGTCTGACTCCACACCTCTTCACTCATTGCACGTTACAGCCACACCAAACTGGAAGTCTTCCAACTAGCTTGGAAAGACAGTACCGAGCAGTATCGAAGAGACCTTACTGCTGCGCGACCATCCTATTTTTCCAACTTAATTGAGGAAAATAAGAACAATTCGAAATTTATTTTTGATACTGTCGCAAAGCTAACTAAAAAGCAGCATTCCCCAAGTGAGGATGTATTTCACTTCAACAGTAATAAATTCATGAACTTCTTTGAGGAAAATATCATGATTATTAGAAAGCAAATTACGGACTCCTCTTTAAATCTGCGTATTCCTTCAAAGCTCAGTTGTACTGAGTCTGCACCACTCTGCCAGGACCTAGGATCAAGAGAGACACTCAAGTGTTTTAGTACTATATCTCTTGACACAATGATGAAAATAATCAATAAACCTTCAAGCTGCATACTGGACCCTATTCCAACTAAACTACTGAAAGAGCTGCTTCCTGTGCTTGGCCCTCCTATGTTGAACATAATAAACGGCTCTCTATCCACCGGATGTGTACCAAACTCACTATAAGTTGCAGTAATAAAGCCTCTCTTGAAAAAGTCAAACCTTGACCCAGAAAATATAAAAAACTATCGGCCTATATCGAATCTTCCATTCCTCTCAAAAATTTGAGAAAAAGCCGTTGCGCAGCAACTCACTGCCTTCCTGAAGACAAACAATGTATACGAAATGCTTCAGTCTGGTGCTACAGTCAGATTGTCTCAGTACGGTAGAGGTACAGCACTTAGAGATATTCAAACGTACTGTCATGGGGGTTTGTGCTTCTCATCAGGGTGCTATAGGAGGAAGTAGTGTAGGACCTTGAGAGCTTCTGGTAAGGACTGAGTGACTGGACTGGATAGGACTGAGTGACTGGGCTGGGAGAATGGTCTGGATAGGACTGAGTGACTGGACTGGATAGGACTGAGTGACTGGGCTGGGTGAATGGTCTGGATAGGACTGAGTGACTGGGCTGGGTGAATGGTCTGGATAGGACTGAGTGACTGGGCTGGATAGGGCTGAGTGAATGGTCTGGATAGGGCTGAGTGACTGGTCTGGATAGGGCTGAGTGACTGGGCTGGGTGACTGGTCTGGTCTGGATAGGGCTGGGTGAATGGTCTGGATAGGGCTGAGTGACTGGACTGGGTGAATGGTCTGGATAGGGCTGAGTGAATGGTCTGGATAGGGCTGAGTGACTGGTCTGGATAGGGCTGAGTGAATGGTCTGGATAGGGCTGAGTGACTGGTCTGGATAGGGCTGAGTGACTGGGCTGGGTGAATGGTCTGGATAGGGCTGAGTGACTGGACTGGGTGAATGGTCTGGATAGGGCTGAGTGAATGGTCTGGATAGGGCTGAGTGACTGGGCTGGGTGAATGGTCTGGATAGGGCTGAGTGACTGGGCTGGGTGAATGGTCTGGATAGGGCTGAGTGACTGGGCTGGGTGAATGGTCTGGATAGGGCTGAGTGACTGGACTGGGTGAATGGTCTGGATAGGGCTGAGTGACTGGACTATATGCCTATAACAATTCATGTAGTATCCTCACCTTTCTTACATCTTCCTTTCAGGAAGCAGGAGGGGAGGAGGCGGCGGAGGGGAGGAGGCGGCGGCAGGGGAGGAGGCGGCGGCAGGGGAGGAGGCGGCGGCAGGGGAGGAGGCGGCGGCAGGGGAGGAGGCGGCGGCAGGGGAGGAGGCGGCGGCGGGGCAGGGGAGGAGGCGGGCGGCGGCAGGCAGGCAGGGGAGGAGGCTTATGATAACAATTTTTTTTCTTTTGGAAAAGTTTTCACACATTTTTTACATTGTTTCATACACATTAAAAACGACAATAAGGCATAAAACAGCATTTGAAAGTTACATTTAAATTTGTTAAAAAGTACATGTTGTCCTTCAAGCACGTGAGGGTGGGCCAGAACTTGGTGAAGGCCTTTGATGGAATAGGCCTTCGGCCCACCCCATACAGCACGAGCTGAGGTGATAGGTCCTCCCCTGCTGGCAGACAGCCTGGTCCAGCCTGGTCCAAAGCACGTGGATGTCCTCGCCATGCCCCGTGAGTGCATAACGGCCCTGACCGGGAGGATCTCGTGGGTGACCATCCAGGACAGGTCCCGATGCCAATTCAGGAGAGCAGGATGGGCCACGTTGTGCCAGACGGTTGTGGGCTCACCTATAGCGAGCCCGCACAGTGGGCACACTGGTTCCCGTTCCTGCACAAGAGAGAGAGAGCGGTGTTTAGTTAAATCAAGTAACTTACATATATAGTATCTTCATTAGGCCTAATGGCATTTTATGAAGTTAGTTATAGTGACTGAGTAAGTCTAAAAAAGACAGGCTATTTTTATTGGTCACGTTATTTTCGTTGACAATGTCTTGAAGTCAAGTGGTTCAACATTGAAATGTAGTTTTCTGTACCACACAGGACAACCAGGAAAAAGCGACGGTCGGTGGAACTCTGGCGCCACCAAGTGGACAATTGCTTCAGTTCGTTTGTGGCAGCAATGCTGCCAGATATACTTGATACAAGATCAAATGTTACGTCAATATTATTGTCTCCAAATTGCCCCCCCCCACACACACACACACACACACACACACACACACACACACGTAATATATTATTATTCCAATTTAGCTGTTGATCTGGTTTTAACTTAACAACGCTTTCTCTCATTTCTGATTGGAGGGCGGACGACCACGTGATCTTAGAACCTACAAATGTGTTATTTTGTAACAGTCAAACGTGGTCATTCCTGGCGTTGATCAACTCCCCATCCATGCCACCATTTCTTTAAAGCATTATATTTTTTTATGGAAAACTAAAAGCATACAGAGCTCATTTTGGTGCAACCATAGTCGAATTTGACGTGTCGGAGAACGGCTACTTTCTCCCGAAACCATTGTAGGGTATCGCTTCTCGGCCTTTTGGCTAAGATCAAGTGTAGTATCTGTTCTTATCAGTTTAATATCTGATACGTCCCCTATCTGGGGACCATATATTAAATTGATTTTTGGAATAGGGAGATGGAATAGGGGCTTGCTCCGTCCACTCCACGCATCGACCTGGTATTGCAGTACCTCCAGGAACGGTGCACCCCCTTTCATTGTAAAGAGAAATCACACGGAGTTGCTTCGTTGATGTATATTCTATTTTCACTTTGAGCAACTTCTTTTCAATATCAGTGATGGCTAGATAGTGCTGGTCAAATCGGTCACCGTTTTATTGACTACGATAGCTGTTGGGAATGGGGTGCGTTCATCTTCTAATCAAAGACTTTTCGTCACGTGCACGGGATACTTACTTGTAAACTTTCCTCAACATTGCATGATCAAACATACACACAGAGCTAAGTAATAAAGTAGATCGCTTCTCTGGGTTAGGTGGTGTGTATATATATATATATATATAAAAATATACACACAGAGCTAAGTAATAAAGTAGATTGCTTCTCAGCCTTTTGGCTAAGATCAAGTGTAGTGTCTTTGACAGTGCTGCACTTGATTGGAGAAGCGATCGCTGGCCGGAGGGCGCCTGGGAAACTGTGCTATTTATTTTTTGTTTAAAATCATTGTTGTATTGTTTCACTAATGTTTTTCCTTGCCCTGGGTTAGGTGGTAGTTTATGCTGGTAACAGGTATCACCAGCCAGCTTCAGTCCATACCGCACCAGGAGTAAAAACTCCCCAAATACAGGTGTACCAAGCTTGTAGCGTTATACCCAAGAAGATACATACCCATTCAAGATAACTGGGAACTCAGAAAAACAAAACTAAAATTCAATGGTCATCCAACTAGGAATTCCCAAGTTGTAAACTCCGGCATCTTTCCAAAGCTTTAACTTTTCGACCTGAAGATCACTGAAGTTGATCCGTGTTTTGTTTGTCTGTTCCCAGTTGTCTTATAAAAACAGAATCGTTCTCTTTGATGATGCACCACCTCATCTCAGCCAATCAGAAAACCGGACCATCTTCGTAAGGCAAAATGCTTAATACAGATTATTACGACAACAGAAAAATGGTGCAAAAGTCATTAAAACAGGCCCATGTCACGATTTTATATATATATATATATACACACACAATAACAAGGCAATTTATTAGGTACACCATCCCGCTCACGAAAATGGTTTGCTCCTTCAGACAGTGAGTCATGTGACCATGGCTTGCTATATAAAGCAGCTAGCTAACATAACATCCCTACAACAGCCCATCTGTGAAAAGGACCTGCGAGTTGTTGCCCATTCTAATGTTCAAGGTATCGAAGGCATTCAGTTGTTTGAATGAACATTAGAATGGGCAAACAACTCGCAGGTCCTTGTCACGGATTGGCTGTTGCAGGGACATTATGTTAGCTAGCTGCTGCATGGCTTGCTATATAAAGCAGGCAGACAGGCATCAAGGCATTCAGTTACTGTTTGAATGAACATTAGAATGGGCAAACAACTCGCAGGTCCTTGTCACGGATGAGCTGCTGCAGCAGACGACCACACCGGGTTCCTATCAGATAAAAACAACAAGAGGCTCCCAGTGGGCACGTGATCATCAACACTGGACAACTGAGGAGTGGAAAAGCAGTGCCTGGTCCGACCAATCCTGGTTCCTGTTGCGTCCTGCTGATGTCAGGATTTGGCGTAAGCAGCATGAGTCCATGGCCACATCCTGTCTGATGTCGACGGAACAGGCTGGTGGTGTAATGGTGTGGGGAATGTTTTCCTGACACACGTTAGGTCCATTGATACCAATTCAGCAAACATTTCCATGCCACTAAGAATTCAGGCTGTTCTGGAGGCAAAGTGGGGGTCCGATCAGGTGCACCGAGTATACAAAAGAAAGAACACCTGCTCTTTCCATGACAGACTGACCAGGTCAATGAGGAGTTCCTACAGGCCGATACACTGACTGGACAGAACATTAGGAACACCTATTCTTTCCATGACAGACTGACCAGGTCAATGAGGAGTTCCTATAGGCCGATACACTGACTGGACAGAACATTAGGAACACCTGCTCTTTCCATGGCAGACTGACCAGGTCAATGAGGAGTTCCTATAGGCCGATACACTGACTGGACAGAACATTAGGAACACCTGCTCTTTCCATGACAGACTGACCAGGTCAATGAGGAGTTCCTATAGGCCGATACACTGACTGGACAGAACATTAGGAACACCTGCTCTTTCCATGACAGACTGACCAGGTCAATGAGGAGTTCCTATAGGCCGATACACTGACTGGACAGAACATTAGGAACACCTGCTCTTTCCATGGCAGACTGACCAGGTCTATGAGGAGTTCCTATAGGCCGATACACTGACTGGACAGAACATTAGGAACACCTGCTCTTTCCATGACAGACTGACCAGGTCAATGAGGAGTTCCTATAGGCCGATACACTGACTGGACAGAACATTAGGAACACCTGCTCTTTCCATGACAGACTGACCAGGTGAATCTAGGAGGAAGCTGAAATCCCTTAAATCCACTTCAGTGTAGATCAGAGCTGCTCAACCCTCTTCCTAGAGATCGCCTGTTCTGTTGGTTTTCATTCCAAGTAGATCTCCAGGAAGAGGGTTGGACTGAAAACCTACAGGACAGTAGATCTCCAGGAAGAGGGTTGGACTGAACCTACAGGACAGTAGATCTCCAGGAAGAGGGTTGGACTGATAACCTACAGGACAGTAGATCTCCAGGAAGAGGGTTGGACTGAAAACCTACAGGACAGTAGATCTCCAGGAAGAGGGTTGGACTGAAAACCCACAGGACAGTAGATCTCCAGGAAGAGGGTTGGACTGAACCTACAGGACAGTAGATCTCCAGGAAGAGGGTTGGACTGAAAACCCACAGGACAGTAGATCTCCAGGAAGAGGGTTGGACTGGCCTGGTGTAGATGAAGGGGTGGAGACACGTTCAAGAATCATTTTTAAGCCTCGATACAATTCAGACATGGACGACCAAACGTGTCTTTGAACAGGGTATGGTAGGTGCCAGGCGCACCGGTTTGTGTCAAGAACTGCAACGCTGCTGGGGTTTTCACACTCCAGTTTCCTGTGTGTATCAAGATTGGTCCACCACCCAAAGGACATCCGGCCAACTTGACACAATTGTGGGAAGCATTTAAATCAACATGTGGAATGCTGTCGACACCTTGTGTGAGAGTGTGTGTGTGTGGTGGGGGTTGGGAGGTGTTCCTAATGTTTCGTATATTCAAATCAAATCAAATTTTATTTGTCACATACACATGGTTAGCAGATGTCAATGCGAGTGTAGCGAAATGCTTGTGCTTCTAGTTCCGACAATGCAGTAATAACCAACAAGTAATCTAACTAACAATTCCAAAACTACTGTCTCATACAGTGTAAGGGGATAAAGAATATGTACATAAGGATATATGAATGAGTGATGGTACAGAGCAGCATAGGCAAGATACAGTAGATGGTATCGAGTACAGTATATACATATGAGATGAGTATGTAAACAAAGTGGCATAGTTAAAGTGGCTAGTGATACATGTATTACATAAGGATGCAGTAGATGATATAGAGTACAGTATCAACGTATGCATATGAGATGAACAATGTAGGGTATGTAAACATTATATAAGGTAGCATTGTTTAAAGTGGCTAGTGATATATTTACATCATTTCCCATCAATTCCCATGATTAAAGTGGCTGGAGTAGAGTCAGTGTCATTGACAGTGTGTTGGCAGCAGCCACTCAATGTTAGTGGTGGCTGTTTAACAGTCTGATGGCCTTGAGATAGAAGCTGTTTTTCAGTCTCTCGGTCCCAGCTTTGATGCACCTGTACTGACCTCGCCTTCTGGATGGCAGCGGGGTGAACAGGCAGTGGCTCGGGTGGTTGATGTCCTTGATGATCTTTATGGCCTTCCTGTAACATCGGGTGGTGTAGGTGTCCTGGAGGGCAGGTAGTTTGCCCCCGGTGATGCGTTGTGCAGACCTCACTACCCTCTGGAGAGCCTTACGGTTGAGGGCGGTGCAGTTGCCGTACCAGGCGGTGATACAGCCCGCCAGGATGCTCTCGATTGTGCATCTGTAGAAGTTTGTGAGTGTTTTTGGTGATATTTAGTCTATAGTACTGTTCTATGTAATTCTGTGAGCAGGTTTTGTGGTTCGGGGGGTTAATAACAGGACCACTCCAGACATGAGTGATTCAGAGAGAACAGTAGTTCCAACCAATAGCCTTGTTTCCTGGGAAATACAATGATTTGTTTGTGTGAACCAGCCAACCTGGACTGTTTTTTTGCAAGTATGCCAGACCCCGGAGTTTCATTACATACTCTGGATTAGATTGGGTCACCAGATTGGGTCACGGAGTTGCCAGATTTGGTCACAGAGTTGCCAGATTTGTGATCTCTTACCAAAGGCGTTGAGGGGGGAAAAAAACAGGAGATTAAGAGCTCTAAAATAATTCAGACCGGACAACGTAAACTTTTAAATTATCTTTTTAATTCCACATACATGAAATAACATTTCCCTCCAGATAACAGTTATGCTTGGGTGTTTCGTATGAAAATTTCCAAAAAAGACATGGACAAAGACAACCAGCCCAACAGCAACCTCCCTTTTCTCCCCGTTAACTAGTTCTGAACCACAAGTATCAAAATAAAAACCTTAACTGGGGAAAGAAGGAGCAGCAACTAGAAGAAGCAACGAGGGGAAATTCTTCCTGCTCTGCTGGTTTAAAACAGTCTGAGTATTAGGAGTCCTCTTTGTTCTAGACTTTTCCCAAACCTCCTACTTGACACAGAAATACAAAATGGCGTTAGCAGGTCAATGAAACTGAAGAAGAAGAAGAAGAAGCTGGAGCAGAACAGTGACAGTTTAATGGAATGTAACATCACTAGCCAAGGTTTCCCTCTCAGCTGGAACCCTACTCCCTACATAGTGCACTACTGGAACCCTACTCCCTACATAGTGCACTACTGGAACCCTACTCCCTACATAGTGCACTACTGGAACCCTACTCCCTACATAGTGCACTACTGGAACCCTACTCCCTACATAGTGCACTACTGGAACCCTACTCCCTACATAGTGCACTACTGGAACCCTACTCCCTACATAGTGCACTACTGGAACCCTACTCCCCACATAGTGCACTACTGGAACCCTATTCCCTACATAGTGCACTACTGGAACCCTACTCCCTACATAGTGTACGGGTGTTTGACCAAGGTCCATAGGGTTCTGGTCTAAAAGTAGTATACTTTATAGGGAATAGGGTGCCATTTGATACAGCACAACGACCACGCCAACCCACCATCGATAAGACGCCTCAGGACTATCCCCTAATGCTCCTGCCGTCAGTCGCCTGGCTACAGACTAAAACCGCTCGCTGCTGCCTCCTCCAATCAAGAGAGACTGATGTCGAACCACAAATGAATCAAGCAATGTTGTCAAGCACAAGATCTTTACCATGTAGACAGGTAGAGGACTAGACCAGGTTAATTCCCAACCTGAACACAGGTAGAGGACTAGACCAGGTAAATTCCCAACCTGAACACAGGTAGAGGACTAGACCAGGTTAATTCCCAACCTGAACACAGGTAGAGGACTAGACCAGGTTAATTCCCAACCTGAACACAGGTAGAGGACTAGACCAGGTAAATTCCCAACCTGAACACAGGTAGAGGACTAGACCAGGTTAATTCCCAACCTGAACACAGGTAGAGGACTAGACCAGGTTAATTCCCAACCTGAACACAGGTAGAGGACTAGACCAGGTTAATTCCCAACCTGAACACAGGTAGAGGACTACACCAGGTTAATTGCATGAAATAGAGAACTAGACCAGGTTAATTCCCAACCTCAACACAGGTAACACCCAGGTTGCTCCAACCTGAACAAATAATTATACGAACTCAGTAGACAAGTCCCTCCCCCAACACAGGTAAGGACTAGACCCAAAACCCTCCCACAACCAAGTCCTGGAAACCAACCCCTCCCCAACCAAGTCCAGGAAGGACAACCCCTCCCACAACCAAGTCCTGGAAAGCAATTCCCCTCCCACAACCAAGTCCTAGACCAGGTTAATTCCCTCCCACAACACAAGTCCTAGACCAGGTTAACCCCAACCTGAACACAGGTAAGTCCTGGAAAAGAACACACCCCTCCCAGGTAAAAACCAAGTCCTGGAAAGTTAATTCCCCTCCCACAAACCAAGTCCTGGAAAGCAACTACACCAGGTCCCACAAACCAAGTCCTGAGCAACTTCCCTCCCCAACCAAGTCCTGGAAAGCAACCCCCCAAACCAAGTCCTGGAAAGCAACCCCTCCCACAAACCAAGTCCTGGAAAGCCCCCTCCCACAACCAAGTCCTGGAAAGCAACCCCTCCCACAACCAAGTCCTGGAAAGCAACCCCTCCCACAACCAAGTCCTGGAAAGCAACCCCCCCCTCCCACAACCAAGTCCTGGAAAGCAACCCCTCCCACAACCAAGTCCTGGAAAGCAACCCCTCCCACAACCAAGTCCTGGAAAGCAACCCCTCCCACAACCAAGTCCTGGAAAGCAACCCCTCCCACAACCAAGTCCTGGAAAGCAACCCCTCCCACAAACCAAGTCCTGGAAAGCAACCCCTCCCACAAACCAAGTCCTGGAAAGCAACCCCCCCACAAACCAAGTCCTGGAAAGCAACCCCCCCAAACCAAGTCCTGGAAAGCAACCCCCCAAACCAAGTCCTGGAAAGCAACCCCTCCCACAAACCAAGTCCTGGAAAGCAACCCCTCCCACAAACCAAGTCCTGGAAAGCAACCCCCCAAACCAAGTCCTGAAAGCAAGTCATTTAGCAGACCCCCCCCACAATGATTCCCGAAAGAAGAGTAAACGTATGGAGGTGTGAGACGACATGACAGACAGAACTAAAGAGAAGCGTTGGGCAGGATGAGGTGGTCAGTCTGTCTGTCTCAGTGTTGATAGATAGAGGATGATGACAGTCAGTCAGACAGACAGACCAGGGAACAGGAACCAGGTCAGTCTCTACCCTCCTCAGCATCCTCTCCATCTCCCTGGTTGTCTGAGGTCCACAGCTACAGAGATGAGAGAGAGGACAGAGATGAGAGAGGACAGATGAGGACAGAGATGAGAGAGGACAGAGATGAGAGGACAACAGATGAGGAGAGAGATGAGAGACGACAGATGAGAGAGGACAGATGAGAGGACAGAGATGAGAGAGACAACAGATGAGAGAGATGAGAGAGACAACAGATGAGAGGACAGAGATTAACAACATGGTCAACATACACATTACATGTCAGTAGAGCTGACCTCGGACTGAGTACATTCACTCATTCTACATTCTAGTCATTTAGCAGACTCTCTGATCCAGAGCCACTAACATCAGTGAGTCATTTAGCAGAATCTCTGATCCAGAGCCACTAACATCAGTGAGTAATTTAGCAGAATCCAGAGCCACTAACAGTAGTGAGTCATTTAGCAGACTCTCTGATCCAGAGCCACGAACAGCAGTGAGTCATTTAGCAGACTCTCTAATCCAGAGCCACTAACAGCAGTGAGTCATTTAGCAGACTCTCTGATCCAGAGCCACTAACAGCAGTGAGTCATTTAGCAGACTCTCTGATCCAGAGCCACTAACAGCAGTGAGTCATTTAGCAGACTCTCTGATCCAGAGCCACTAACAGTAGTGAGTCATTTAGCAGACTCTCTGATCCAGAGCCACTTACAGTAGTGAGTCATTTAGCAGACTCTCTGATCCAGAGCCACTTACAGTAGTGAGTCATTTAGCAGACTCTCTGATCCAGAGCCACTAACAGCAGTGAGTCATTTAGCAGACTCTGGTCCAGAGCCACTAACAGCAGTGAGTCATTTAGCAGACTCTCTGATCCAGAGCCACTAACAGCAGTGAGTCATTTAGCAGACTCTCTAATCCAGAGCCACTAACAGCAGTGAGTCATTTAGCAGACTCTGATCCAGAGCCACTAACAGCAGTGAGTCATTTAGCAGACTCTGATCCAGAGCCACTAACAGTAGTGAGTCATTTAGCAGACTCTCTGATCCAGAGCCACTTACAGTAGTGAGTCATTTAGCAGACTCTCTGATCCAGAGCCACTTACAGTAGTGAGTCATTTAGCAGACTCTCTGATCCAGAGCCACTAACAGCAGTGAGTCATTTAGCAGACTCTCTGATCCAGAGCCACTAACAGCAGTGAGTCATTTAGCAGACTCTCTAATCCAGAGCCACTTACAGCAGTGAGTCATTTAGCAGACTCTCTGATCCAGAGCCACTTACAGTAGTGAGTCATTTAGCAGACTCTCTGATCCAGAGCCACTTACAGTAGTGAATCATTTAGCAGACTCTCTGATCCAGAGCCACTAACAGCAGTGAGTCATTTAGCAGACTCTCTGATCCAGAGCCACTAACAGCAGTGAGCCATTTAGCAGACTCTCTACTGTAGTGAGCAGAGTGCATACATTTTCATATTTGTTCCTACTGGGTAGACAGGTTACGTAGCTTCTCTACCTTTGTCTCAGGAATATGTGACCAAAACAAATGGAGTGAGAGACACCAGTGACTCTCCGACATCATAAGTCAACCCAGTGACAACAGGGAACTATGATTTTAGTACACAACACTTACTGTCAAGTTGTCTCTCAGTAGCTGCATGATCAAGGTGCTGTCTTTGTAGGAGTCTTCACTCAGAGAATCCAGCTCTGCAATAGCATCGTCGAAAGCCTGCAGGAAAACAGAACATTTTAAAAAATCACAGTGTTGTTCTACATTTCATATTGGATGACTGCGTATCGTTGGGTTTGGAGCTGGAGAGAAAGGCATCTCTCACTGTTACTTGGTCACGTGACATTAAAACCTGGAAGGAGAGAGGGGTCACGCGCTTAGCTAGAACCTTCTCAGCTCGACTCTGATAGGCCCTCTTGTCCCTCATGTCGTTCATCAGGTTCTCCTGTAGGTGACAGGGCGATGAGTGGACAGAAACCGGGTGCTTCACAAAGCACGATCAAATTAGCCAGTCATTTTGAGAAAAATTAAGAAAGTTTGGTTAATTTGACTAAAATAAAATAAATAGACCAGTTATCTACCTTTGATAAGCAGCTAGTTAACTCCCATACCAATTTCAAATGTTTCTGAACTAATATCTGACTAACTCAGAAATATGAATTTATTTCAGAATGAAAGTTAATTATGTTAGCTAGCTATCCCCAGTTAGATAACGCTCTGTTATGTTAGCTAGCTATCCCCAGTTAGATAATGCTCTGTTATGTTAGCTAGCTATCCCCAGTTAGATAATGCTCTGTTATGTTAGCTAGCTATCCCCAGTTAGATAACGCTCTGTTATGTTAGCTAGCTATCCCCAGTTAGATAACGCTCTGTTATGTTAGCTAGCTATCCCCAGTTAGATAACGCTCTGTTATGTTAGCTAGCTATCCCCAGTTAGATAATGCTCTGTGACATTATGTTAGCTAGCTATCCCCAGTTAGATAACGCTCTGTTATGTTAGCTAGCTATCCCCAGTTAGAAAACGCTCTGTGACATTATGTTAGCTAGCTATCCCCAGTTATAATGTCAGAGCGTTATCTAACTGGGGATAGCTAGCTAACATAATGTCACAGAGCGTTTTCTAACTGGGGATAGCTAGCTAACATAATGTCAGAGCGTTTTCTAACTGGGGATAGCTAGCTAACATAATGTCAGAGCGTTATCTGTTAGCTAGCTATCCCCAGTTAGAAAACGCTCTGTGACATTATGTTAGCTAGCTATCCCCAGTTAGAAAACGCTCTGTGACATTATGTTAGCTAGCTATCCCCAGTTAGATAACGCTCTGTGACATTATGTTAGCTAGCTATCCCCAGTTAGATAACGCTCTGTGAGCAACAAAAATATAAAAAACGCAACATGCAACAATGATTTTACTGAGCTACGGTTCATATAAATAAATAAGTCAATTGAAACTCACTTCATTAGTCCCTAACCTATGAATGTCACATGAATGGGTATAGAGATATCAATCTGTTGGTCACAGATCCCTTCAAAAAACAGTTAGGGGGCGTGGATCAGAAAACCAGTCAGTATTTGGCGTGACCAACATTTACCTCATGCAGCGAGACACATCTCCTTCACAGAGTTGATCAGGCTGTTGATTGTGGCCTGAGGAATGTTGGGTAGCCTGTCTGGTAAGTATGCAGGCCATGGAAGAACTGGGACATTTTCAACTTCCAGGAATTGTACAGATCCTTGTGACATGAGGCCGTGCTTTATCATGCTGAAACATGAGGTGATGGCGGCAGATGAATGGCACGACAATGGGGCCTCGGGATCTCGTCACGGTATCTCTGTGCCTTCAAATTGACATCAATAAAAATGCAATTTTGTTCGTTGTCCGTAGCTTACGCCTGCCCATACCATAACCCCACCACCACCATGGGGCACTCTGTTCACAACGCTAACATCAGTAAACCCTTCTCAAACACAACGCCACACTGCCCGGTACAGTTAAAACCGGGATTAATCCATGAAGAGCACACAGGGCAGCCTAGTGGTTAGAGTGTAGAGGCGGCAGGGTAGCCTAGTGGTTAGAGTGTAGAGGCGGCAGGGTAGCCTAGTGGTTAGAGTGTAGAGGCGGCAGGGTAGCCTAGTGGTTAGAGTGTGGAGGGGGGGCAGGGTAGCCTAGTGGTTAGAGTGTAGAGGGGGCAGGGTAGCCTAGTGGTTAGAGTGTAGAGGGGGCAGGGTAGCCTAGTGGTTAGGGGGAGTGGTTAGAGGGGGCAGGGTAGCCTAGTGGTTAGAGTGTAGAGGGGGCAGGGTAGCCTAGTGGTTAGAGTGTAGAGGGGGCAGGGTAGCCTAGTGGTTAGAGTGTAGAGGGGGCAGGGTAGCCTAGTGGTGGTTAGAGTGTAGAGGCGGCAGGGTAGCCTAGTGGTTAGAGTGGTAGAGTAGAGGCGGCAGGGTAGCCTAGTGGTTAGAGTGTAGAGGCGGCAGGGTAGCCTAGTGGTTAGAGTGTAGAGGCGGCAGGGTAGCCTAGTGGTGGTTAGAGTGTAGAGAGGCGGCAGGGTAGCCTAGTGGTTAGAGTGTAGAGGCGGCAGGGTAGCCTAGTGGTTAGAGTGTAGAGGGGGCAGGGTAGCCTAGTGGTTAGAGTGTAGAGGGGGCAGGGTAGCCTAGTGGTTAGAGTGTAGAGGGGGGGGGCCTAGTGGTTAGAGTGTAGAGGGGGCAGGGTAGCCTAGTGGTTAGAGTGTAGAGGCGGCAGGGTAGCCTAGTGGTTAGAGTGTAGAGGCGGCAGGGTAGCCTAGTGGTTAGAGTGTTGGACTAGTAACCGAAAGGTTGCAAGTTCAAATCCCCGAGCTGACAAGGTACAAATCTGTCGTTCTGCCCCTGAACAGGCAGTTAACCCACTGTTCCTAGGCCGTCATTAAAAATAAGAATTTGTTCTTAACTGACTTGCCTAGTTAAATAAAGGTAAAATAAACAAAACTTCTCCAGCATACCAGTGGCCATCGAAGGTTGAGCATTTCCCCACTGAAGTCGGTTACAATGCCGAACTGCAGTCAGGTCAAGACCCTGGTGAGGATGACGAGCACGCAGATGAGCTTCCCTGAGACGGTTTCTTGACAGTTTGAGCAGAAATTCTTCAGTTGTGTCAACCCACGGTTTCATCAGCTGTCCGGGTGGCTGGTCTCAGATGATCCCCGAGGTGAAGAAGCTGGATGTGGAGGTCCTGGGTTGGCGTGGTAACACATGGTCTGCGGTTGTGAGGCCGGTTGGACGTACAGCAAACATTTTCTTAGACGACGTTGGAGGCGGCTTATGGTAGAGGAATTGACATTAAATTATGCTTTGTGACAAAACTGCAAATTTTAGAGTGGCCTTTTATTGTGACCAGCACAAGGTGCACCTGTGTAATGGCCTGTTGGAAACTACAACTCCCTACTGCCTCACAGTTCAGGCTGGATCTGATTTATCTCTAGAGAAACTACAACATCACAGTTCAGGCTGAAATTAAATGTTTACTGACAATAATGAGACTATATACACAAGGAGTACCAGTATAAAGACCCTAGAGCAGTGACCCCAGTGACCCCAGGTATAAAGACCCTAGAGCAGTGACCCCAGGTATAAAGGCCCTAGAGCAGTGACCCCAGGTATAAAGGCCCTAGAGCAGTGACCCCAGGTATAAAGGCCCTAGAGCAGTGACCCCAGGTATAAAGGCCCTAGAGCAGTGACCCCAGGTATAAAGGCCCTAGAGCAGTGACCCCAGGTATAAAGGCCCTAGAGCAGTGACCCCAGATATAAAGGCCCTAGAGCAGTGACCCCAGGTATAAAGGCCCTAGAGCAGTGACCCCAGGTATAAAGGCCCTAGAGCAGTGACCCCAGGTATAAAGGCCCTAGAGCAGTGACCCCAGGTATAAAGGCCCTAGAGCAGTGACCCCAGGTATAAAGGCCCTAGAGCAGTGACGTTAGGTATAAAGGCCCTAGAGCAGTGACCCCAGGTATAAAGGCCCTAGAGCAGTGACCCCAGGTATAAAGGCCCTAGAGCAGTGACCCCAGGTATAAAGGCCCTATAGAGCAGTGACCCCAGTGACCCCAGGTATAAAGACCCTAGAGCAGTGACCCCAGGTATAAAGGCCCTATAGAGCAGTGACCCCAGGTATAAAGACCCTAGAGCAGTGACCCCAGGTATAAAGGCCCTATAGAGCAGTGACCCCAGTGACCCCAGGTATAAAGGCCCTAGAGCAGTGACCCCAGGTATAAAGGCCCTAGAGCAGTGACCCCAGGTATAAAGGCCCTAGAGCAGTGACCCCAGGTATAAAGGCCCTAGAGCAGTGACCCCAGGTATAAAGGCCCTATAGAGCAGTGACCCCAGTGACCCCAGGTATAAAGACCCTAGAGCAGTGACCCCAGGTATAAAGGCCCTATAGAGCAGTGACCCCAGTGACCCCAGGTATAAAGACCCTAGAGCAGTGACCCCAGGTATAAAGGCCCTATAGAGCAGTGACCCCAGTGACCCCAGGTATAAAGGCCCTAGAGCAGTGACCCCAGGTATAAAGGCCCTAGAGCAGTGACCCCAGGTATAAAGACCCTAGAGCAGTGACCCCAGGTATAAAGGCCCTAGAGCAGTGACCCCAGGTATAAAGGCCCTATAGAGCAGTGACCCCAGTGACCCCAGGTATAAAGGCCCACATTTCACGGGGTCACTTCAGTCCCAAACCAATCTTTTTCTTCTTCTTTTCTAACTCAGGCACCGACGACCCTTTGAAAACAACCCGCGACCCACCAGTCGAGACTCTGCCCTATCAGCTGTTAACCTCATCATCAAGCGGCCATCTTGGACGGGCTCATAACCACATACCGTCTTGGCCAGTTTGCAGGCCTGCTCGGGGGAGTTGAGGATCTCGTAGTAGAAGACAGAGAAGTTGAGAGCCAGGCCCAGACGAATCGGGTGGGTGGGTTGCATGTCCTTCTTGCTGATCTCAAACGCATCCTTATAGGCCTCCTGGGAGTTACCGATGATGGCTGGAGAGAGGAGAGAGGAAGATTAGAAATATACTACTTTAAATACATACATCTCTTTAAGGGGATAACAGCAACAGTCCTTTTGATGAATAACTTTCTAATTTCAGACAGTAGTCTTTAAGATTAGAAACGATAACTCCCTCCCCCGCCAAAAAAATACAACTTGAAAAACTAAAGAGCGAGAAAACCCTGGCATGTTGTGGGCTGGAGGTAACGTCTGTCGTCAGGGAGTGAAAGAGATTATCACAATGGTTGTCGTGGTAAAGGTGGGCGGGACCGTGGGCCTACGAGGAGCATTAAGTTAAGGTCTACTTCCTGTGCCAGTTCCAGAGAGGTGGAGACTAGACGACGTCTTCCACTGTGCAGCTCAACACAACAGACTGACACGAAGAGGAACCGAGCCCTGCTTTAACTTCCTGTTCACACATTCTCTCTCTGATTAGCATCTACTGGTCTCCCTCACAGCTTCCTGCAGTCACTAGAACCAGCCTCTACTGGCCTCCCTCACAGCTTCCTGCAGTCACTAGAACCAGCCTCTACTGGTCTCCCTCACAGCTTCCTGCAGTCACTAGAACCAGCCTCCCTCACAGCTTCCTTCAGTCACTAGAACCAGCCTCCCTCACAGCTTCCTTCAGTCACTAGAACCAGCCTCCCTCACAGCTTCCTACAGTCACTAGAAACAGCCTCCCTCACAGCTTCCTACAGTCACTAGAACCAGCCTCCCTCACAGCTTCCTTCAGTCACTAGAAACAGCCTCCCTCACAGCCTCCTGCAGTAACTAGAACCAGCCTCCCTCACAGCTTCCTTCAGTCACTAGAACCAGCCTCCCTCACAGCTTCCTTCAGTCACAACAACCAGCCTCCCTCACAGCTTCCTTCAGTCACTAGAACCAGCCTCCCTCACAGCTTCCTTCAGTCACTAGAACCAGCCTCCCTCACAGCTTCCTTCAGTCACTAGAACCAGCCTCCCTCACAGCTTCCTTCAGTCACTAGAACCAGCCTCCCTCAGCTTCCTTCAGTCACTAGAACCAGCCTCAGCTGGCCTCCCTCACAGCTTCCTTCAGTCACTAGAACCAGCCTCAGATGGCCTTCATTCAGAATATCTGGCCACAAACACACTATACTGGGACCATACAGTATAATTTATAATTTATTTCCCAAAGTAATGTGGACCCCCAAATATAAAAAAGCAAAGTCTAAAAATGTTAAACTAACCCCACAACACATTAGGAATCTACTCTACTTCTTTCCTTTAGAGGATCATTGGAGCTGGCTTGGTGGTGATAACACACCTAACCCTAATGACCCCGCTATGACCCCTATGAATAACACACCTAACCCTAATGACCCCTATGAATAACACACCTAACCCTAATGACCCCGCTATGACCCCTATGAATAACACACCTAACCCTAATGACCCCGTTATGAATAACACACCTAACCCTAATGACCCCGCTATGACCCCTATGAATAACACACCTAACCCTAATGACCCCGCTATGAATAACACACCTAACCCTAATGACCCCTATGAATAACACGCCTAACCTTAATGACCCCGCTATGACCCCTATGAATAACACACCTAACCCTAATGACCCCGCTATGACCCCTATGAATAACACACCTAACCCTAATGACCCCGCTATGAATAACACACCTAACCCTAATGACCCCGCTATGACCCCTATGAATAACACACCTAACCCTAATGACCCCGCTATGAATAACACACCTAACCCTAATGACCCCGCTATGACCCCTATGAATAACACACCTAACCCTAATGACCCCGCTATGACCCCTATGAATAACACACCTAACCCTAATGACCCCGCTATGACCCCTATGAATAACACACCTAACCCTAATGACCCCGCTATGAATAACACACCTAACCCTAACCCTAATGACCCTAACCCTAATGACCCCCTATGAATAACACACCTAACCCTAATGACCCCTATGACCCCTATGAATAACACACCTAACCCTAATGACCCCTATGAATAACACACCTAACCCTAATGACCCCGCTATGACCCCTATGAATAACACACCTAACCCTAATGACCCCGCTATGAATAACACACCTAACCCTAATGACCCCTATGAATAACACACCTAACCTTAATGACCCCGCTATGACCCCTATGAATAACACACCTAACCCTAATGACCCTGCTATGACCCCTATGAATAACACACCTAACCCTAATGACCCCGCTATGAACACACCTAACCCTAATGACCCCGCTATGAATAACACACTAACCCTAACCCTAATGACCCTATGAATAACACACCTAACCCTAATGACCCCTATGAATAACACACCTAACCCTAATGACCCCGCTACGACCCCTATGAATAACACACCTAACCCTAATGACCCCCTATGAATAACACACCTAACCCTAATGACCCCTATGAATAACACACCTAACCCTAATGACCCTGCTATGACCCCTATGAATAACACACCTAACCCTAATGACCCCGCTATGAATAACACACCTAACCCTAATGAATGACCCCTATGAATAACACACCTAACCCTAATGACCCCGCTATGACCCCTATGAATAACACACCTAACCCTAATGACCCCGCTATGAATGACCCCTATGAATAATAACACCTAACCCTAATGACCCCGCTATGACCCCTATGAATAACACACCTAACCCTAATGACCCCGCTATGACCCCTATGAATAACACACCTAACCCTAATGACCCCGCTATGACCCCTATGAATAACACACCTAACCCTAATGACCCCGCTATGACCTCTATGAATAACACACCTAACCCTAATGACCCCTATGAATAACACACCTAACCCTAATGACCCCCTATGAATAACACACCTAACCCTAATGACCCCGCTATGAATAACACACCTAACCCTAATGACCCCCTATGAATAACACACCTAACCCTAATGACCCCTATGAATAACACACCTAACCCTAATGACCCCCCCCTATGAATAACACACCTAACCCTAATGACCCCGCTATGACCCCTATGAATAACACACCTAACCCTAATGACCCCGCTATGACCTCTATGAATAAACTAACCTAACCCTGACCCTATGAATAACACACCTAACCCTAATGACCCCCTATGAATAACACACCTAACCCTAATGACCCCGCTATGAATAACACACCTAACCCTAATGACCCCACTATGAATAACACACCTAACCCTAATGACCCCCTATGAATAACACACCTAACCCTAATGACCCCTATGAATAACACACCTAACCCTAATGACCCCGCTATGACCCCTATGAATAACACACCTAACCCTAATGACTCCTATGAACAACACACCTAACCCTAATGACTCCTATGAACACACCTAACCCTAATGACCCTGCTATGACTCCTATGAACACACCTAACCCTAATGACCCTGCTATGACTCCTATGAACACACCTAACCCTAATGACCCTGCTATGACTCCTATGAACACACCTAACCCTAATGACCCCTATGAATAACACACCTAACCCTAATGACCCCGCTATGACTCCTATGAATAACACTAGGATTATGTAGGACACACCCTTATGTATCAGAGGGCCCAATGAGGTCAGTTTCCTGGGCGTGGCATCACCACGTAGTAAGGTTTATAAAAAACCTAAAGCCCTGGATCAACCAGAGGGCCACAGCTCTACTGCTGCAACACAAAGTAAACAGGCCACACCCTTCTCTTCCCCTCTCTTTCTCTCCTAGTGGCCCACCGAGCCAGCCGGGGCCTCCGAGCCAGCCGCCGCCGAGCCACTCAGCCAGCCGCTACCGGGCCACTGAAACAATAACTCCATGAATGGCGTGGTATCCAACCAGCCACCCAGGAGGCCCTGAAATTAACTATTTAATTCCCTTTGCCAATGACAAGGAGGAACACAGAACGGCAACTCCTCTATTTAAAAAAAGGGGACAATGACGCGATCAGCTGTCCAAAAAGACACCTAATAAATACATGCATTGACATTCATTTGCAGTGTGTTTAAGCTGGTTTGTGTTTCTTTCCCAGATATGAAGGATTCTGTTTCGACGGCGTGACGACGACTCAATGATTGTTATTTTCTAGACAGAAGATATTAAAAAATTGTTTCACTTCATTTCATTCAACTCAACCCCAGACATCCTTCAGGACTGAAACAGTTTAAAGTACTGTCACCCTGATTCATAAAAGACTGTCACATCCCCCCAAAATAAAAGAAGTAGACTGCCCATTACGTCACAAAAGGTTGATATCAAAACGTCTACCTGTTCCCCAACACAGACACACACCCGTCTACCTGTTCCCCAACACAGACACACACCAGTCTACCTGTTCCCCAACACAGACACACACCTGTCTACCTGTTCCCCAACACAGACACACACCTGTCTACCTGTTCCCCAACACAGACACACACCTGTCTACCTGTTCCCCAACACAGACACACACCCGTCTACCTGTTCCCCAACACAGACACACACCCGTCTACCTGTTCCCCAACACAGACACACACCCGTCTACCTGTTCCCCAACACAGACACACACCTGTCTTCCTGTTCCCCAACACAGACACACACCTGTCTTCCTGTTCCCCAACACAGACACACACCTGTCTTCCTGTTCCCCAACACAGACACACACCTGTCTTCCTGTTCCCCAACACAGACACACACCTGTCTACCTGTTCCCCAACACAGACACACACCTGTCTTCCTGTTCCCCAACACAGACACCTGATTGGCTAGCACAAAGGGACTTATCACAGGGCTTACCGGCTTTCTCCTCTCCAACCGCCACCTCGGCTAAGTAGCGGTAGTAATCTCCTTTCATTTTCAAATAGAACACTTTACTCTCGGCCGGAGTAGCATTGGGGATGAGGAACTGGTTCAGAAGACCCTGTAGAGAGAGAGACAGACGGAAGACAAGTTTTTGTTAGAAATATGCAAATCAGACACCCAGCCACCACACTCAGTCATTTACATGTGAATTGTTGGCTCTAGTCTACAGCACCGTCATTTGCAGCTCTGCAAAAGGTCTCACCTAACATTGTATAGGCAGGTCTAGACCCCCCCAGCACCAGTCTCTCTGGAAATCACATCTAGTCGTGTGATGTAGTAGTAGGGAGTTGTAGTTTCCAACTGTGTGATGTAGTAGTAGGGAGTTGTAGTTTCCAACTGTGTGATGTAGTAGTAGGGAGTTGTAGTTTCCAACTGTGTGATGTAGTAGTAGGGAGTTGTAGTTTCCAACTGTGTGATGTAGTAGTAGGGAGTTGTAGTTTCCAACTGTGTGATGTAGTAGTAGGGAGTTGTAGTTTCCAACTGTGTGATGTAGTAGTAGGGAGTTGTAGTTTCCAACTGTGTGATGTAGTAGTAGGGAGTTGTAGTTTCCAACTGTGTGATGTAGTAGTAGGGAGTTGTAGTTTCCAACTGTGTGATGTAGTAGTAGGGAGTTGTAGTTTCCAACTGTGTGATGTAGTAGTAGGGAGTTGTAGTTTCCAACAGGCCAATATTCTACATACAGTGCATTCGGGAAGTATTCAGACCCCTTGACTTTGTCCACGTTGTTACGTTAGCGCCTTATTCTAAAATTGATTTTTTTTAAATGCATCAATCTATATACAATACTCCATAATGACAAAGCAAAAACAGGTTTAGAGATTTATGAAAACTTAAAATTAAACCGTAAATGTTACAATAACATAAGTATTCAGACCCTTAACTCAGTACTTTGTTGAAGCACCTTTGGCAGTAATGCCCTGAACCACCCGACTCCTCTAGAACACAGTTCCTGGGTAATGCCCTGAACATGGTTCCTGGGTAATGCCCTGAACCACCCGACTCCTCTAGAACCACATGATTGACTCATCTAGAACGGGGATCCCCGAACTCGGTCCTTGGGGCCCACCCTGGGTGAGAGAGAGAGAGAGACATCCCCTGGGTGAGAGAGAGAGAGAGACATCCCCTGGGTGAGAGAGAGAGAGAGACATCCCCTGGGTGAGAGAGACATCCCCTGGGTGAGAGAGAGAGAGAGAGACATCCCCTGGGTGAGAGAGAGAGAGACATCCCCTGGGTGAGAGAGAGAGAGACATCCCCTGGGTGAGTGAGAGAGAGAGACATCCCCTGGGTGAGTGAGAGAGAGAGAGAGACATCCCCTGGGTGAGAGAGAGAGACATCCCCTGGGTGAGAGAGAGAGAGAGACATCCCCTGGGTGAGAGAGAGAGAGACATCCCCTGGGTGAGAGAGAGAGAGAGACATCCCCTGGGTGAGAGAGAGACAGAGAGAGAGAGAGACATCCCCTGGGTGAGAGAGAGAGAGAGAGACATCCCCTGAGAGAGAGAGAGAGACATCCCCTGGGAGAGAGAGAGAGAGAGACATCCCCTGAGAGAGAGAGAGAGAGACAGAGAGAGAGAGACATCCCCTGGGTGAGAGAGAGAGAGAGACATCCCCTGGGTGAGAGAGAGAGACATCCCCTGGGTGAGAGAGAGAGAGACATCCCCTGGGTGAGAGAGAGAGACAGAGAGAGACATCCCCTGGGTGAGAGAGAGAGAGACATCCCCTGGGTGAGAGAGAGAGAGACATCCCCTGGGTGAGAGAGAGAGAGACATCCCCTGGGTGAGAGAGAGAGACATCCCCTGGGTGAGAGAGAGAGAGACATCCCCTGGGTGAGAGAGAGAGAGACATCCCCTGGGTGAGAGAGAGAGAGACATCCCCTGGGTGAGAGAGAGAGAGACATCCCCTGGGTGAGAGAGAGAGAGACATCCCTGGGTGAGAGAGAGAGACATCCCCTGGGTGAGAGAGAGAGAGACATCCCCTGGGTGAGAGAGAGAGAGACATCCCCTGGGTGAGAGAGAGAGAGACATCCCCTGGGTGAGAGAGAGAGAGACATCCCCTGGGTGAGAGAGAGAGAGACATCCCTGGGTGAGAGAGAGAGAGACATCCCCTGGGTGAGAGAGAGAGAGACATCCCCTGGGTGAGAGAGAGAGAGACATCCCCTGGGTGAGAGAGAGAGAGACATCCCCTGGGTGAGAGAGAGACATCCCCTGGGTGAGAGAGAGAGAGACATCCCCTGGGTGAGAGAGAGAGAGACATCCCCTGGGTGAGAGAGAGAGAGACATCCCCTGGGTGAGAGAGAGACATCCCAAAGCTTGATGAGTTGGTTTATTTGAATCAGCCGTGTTGTGCTAGGGCAAAAACCAGGTGGTGTCTCTCTCTCACCTGAGACACCTGTCCCTCTCAGAGGGACTCTACAACGGGACCGACAGGTGAGGAATGGCCTAACGAGCTGAACGAGGCCCTACGAACTGGCTAACAGCTAATTACACTGAGCTGATTACTGTCAGACCAGGGCTCTAACCAGGCAGGCAGGAAAACCTCAATCATTTCAAGAGGGGGGGACGAGGTTTGGGTGAGAGCCCCAGTCGTAGCACCTCTCGTCAATAAATGTACATAGCAAACTGGTTGGCGGAAAATAAATTATATGGCATTTTGAAGGATGAAAACTCACTGTGGGTCAAAGCCACCGAGAGAGAGAGCACCTCCCCTTCCCCAGTCGTCTTACCAGCACATCGTTACAGATCTCCTTCAGTTCCTTCTCTATCTTCTCCCTGTACTCCTTGGCCATGGCCTGCTTCTTCTCGCTGCCCTCAGTCTTCTGCTCGATGCTGGACACCACCCTCCAGGAGGAACGCCGAGCGCCCACCACGTTCTTATAGGCCACAGAGAGGAGGTTCCGCTCCTCGTTGGACAACTGGGTGCCTTCCTCCGTCACAGCCTTCATGGAGGCCGCCATGTCGTCGTAGCGCTCGGCCTGCTCCGCCAGCTTGGCCTTCTGGACCAGCTCCTTCTGAACCACCTCGCTCTTGTCAACCATGGCTACTCAGGACTGAGGACAGAGAAGAAGAAACATGACTGCCATGGTTACTGGGGACTGAGGACAGAGAGAAGAAACATGTCAACCATGGTTACTTGGGACCGAGGACAGAGAAGAAGAACCATGGTTACTAGGGACAGAGGAGAGAGAAGAAGAACCATGTCAACCATGGTTACTAGGGACCGAGGACAGAGAATTAGAACCATGTCAACCATGGTTACTTGGGACCGAGGACAGAGAAGAAGAACCATGTCAACCATGGTTACTAGGGACCGAGGACAGAGAAGAAGAACCATGTCAACCATGGTTACTTGGGACCGAGGACAGAGAAGAAGAAACATGTCAACCATGGTTACTAGGGACTGGGGAGAGAGAGAAGAAGAAACATATCAACACCATGGTTACTAGGGACTGAGGAGAGAGAAGAATAAATATCAACCATGGTTACTAGGGACTGAGGAGAGAGAAGAAGAAACATATCAACCATGGTTACTAGGGACTGAGAAGGAGAGAGAAGAAGAAACATATCAACCATGGTTACTAGGGACTGAGGGGGGAGAAGAAGAAACATATCAACCATGGTTACTAGGGACTGAGGAGAGAGAAGAAGAAACATATCAACCATGGTTACTAGGGACTGAGGAGGGGGAGAAGAAGAAACATATCAACCATGGTTACTAGGGACTGAGGAGAGAGAAGAAGAAACATATCAACCATGGTTACTAGGGACTGAGGAGAGAGAAGAAGAAACATATCAACCATGGTTACTAGGGACTGAGGAGAGAGAAGAAGAAACATATCAACCATGGTTACTAAGGACTGAGGAGAGAGAAGAAGAAACATATCAACCATGGTTACTAGGGACTGAGGAGAGAGAAGAAGAAACATATCAACCATGGTTACTAGGGACTGAGGAGAGAGAAGAAGAAACATATCAACACCATGGTTACCAGGGACCGAGGAGAGAGAAGAAACATATCAACACCATGGTTACCAGGGACCGAGGAGAGAGAAGAAACATATCAACACCATGGTTACCAGGGACCGAGGAGAGAGAAGAAACAAACACCATGGTTACCAGGGACCAAGGAGAGAGAAGAAACATATCAACACCATGGTTACCAGGGACTGAGGAGAGAAATGTTGGCATGGCATGTGTCTGGAATGGCTGATACAATACAGGAGAGAAATGTTGGCATGTCGTACAGGGTCAAGCTGCAGTGGAGCACCCCTGGACGGAGAGCAAGTTAGGTGTCCTACTCAAGGGCACACCGGTAAGGGATTGTTGTTACAATCTGAACCCAGAAGCCCTGCAGTTACCAGGTCCATTCCCAGGGCACGACCCGGGATTCAAAACGACAACTGCCCACACCAACACGGAACAAAGTCCAGGAAATCTAACCTATAGCTAGCACCAAAGCAAACAACTCATAAACTCAGGGTAATTCCTGATAAATAAATAAAAAACAAGCACCAGAAAAAAGTTAAAATATCACTAAACGTAGCAGTTTGTTCCTCATGTAATCTAGAAACGAAAGTGAGGTGCGGTTGTGATCCACAATGTAACAAATGCAAAGCATAAACCAGGACCGACTAAAACAGACAGCAGTGAGAATAGTTCTACACCGAATCAATAACCGACTGGTACCATGCAGAATGGCCCACGGGTCTACAGACAACACTGATGTACCACGCTCAATCAATCCCATATTTTCCATTCCGTAATATACACACACACATGTAGACTAGCCTGGTACTGTGGCTTGGGGGGGTCATGTGAGACATGCACTGTGGATTTCCTGCTAACACGCTATGGAAACATTATCCAGGTTAAGACCTGATATGGATGGTATGTACGACACAGCAGTGAAAAGCACACTAGCCTGGTTCAAAACCGTGTAAAGGGAAAAACGCGGATGTGCATTCACTCCCTGCCATGCCACACCCATGTTGTACCTGTTGTAAACGATTAGCACAGAATGGCAAGCATTTACACACACAGATGGCGATGGACAATACTGTACAATTCATGTACTGTTAGTGAGCTACATTGACTGTCCAACGGATGTAAAGTTCAGATTGATTCATCGCTGTTCGCTATAAAAGGCCATGTCGTCCCCGCCTTAAAATGACAAATACTGCTGTTTCTCACCCGGAAAGTACTAGTGAACCCGGCATTGCTCACAATCAAACCGTGCCTGGGACATAGCTAAGCTACGATCGATCCAAATGAAAGGGTTTTAAAATAGTCAGATTAGGTTTACTATTTATATTTATAGGAGTTAGTTAGCTAACAAAGGCCGCTAACTGAGTTATCCATTGCGAGTAAAAGTGTTGGTCGTGACCTGCCTCCAAAAAAAACCCGACGGGGGATTTTAATCATATTTATTCCAACGACAACATGTTTTAAATATCAAATAACTGTTTTGTGTCAGTAAACGACGAATACTGGGTCCAAAAAACGGTTTTATATTTAGCTAGCGAGCCAGCTAGGTTTGTGCCGACCATGTTGAATAAACTCAGTTGGTTTGTCTGCTATTGCTAACTAAATTCAACAGATTAGCTAACATGCAATTGTCGACCACAATAGGAAAAAAAGGTAACTACTTGGAAACCAACTCGAAACCTGACAAGATGCACATAAAACTGTCCTAGTGAGAACAATCCCCCCCAAAGAAACTAAACAGGTAGCTATTGTTCTTTGGTCGGCTAGCTAACGTTAGCCACCTGACAGAAAAACGACCTGGATCTCTAACCGTTACATATACTACCCGCTATTTTATCCCTCAAAGTAAGATCCATAGTGAATACATACATCCAAACATTTGTTAAACATGACTTTTTGAACTTAAACCAGGCCTCTTACCTGAGTGCAAAGGGCTAGTGGTGTTGTCGGTGTGGCTC